>NW_024741901.1:23035042-23054092 GCF_018991925.1 Homarus americanus | reverse complement strand
CATCGTCGTCAAAGGGTTAAATCATCGTCGTCAAAGGGTTAAATCATCGTCGTCAAAGGGTTAAATCATCGTCGTCAAAGGGTTAAATCATAGCCGTTAAAGAGTTAAATCATAGTCGTCAAAGGGTTAAATCATCGTCGTTAAAGACTTTAGTTAACCAAACCTAACTATTGCATTTCCTTCACACCTAAACCTTTTACTCCACTGTACAACATAAAGCCTCCTCGTGCCTTTCTTTCTCGTACAATAATTTATGAAACGGAATTACAACTTTTCACTAAACTGTTGTCTGAAGCTGTGTATTATTTTCCTTATTTTTCGTATTTTTTTTTCTGCAAAGTTTTAATAATTTTGTCTTCTATTTTATTATACCTTTATTTTTATTTATTTTTTTTACTTTTCATTCTGGTATTTTGTTTTCTGTGTTTTCTTCTGATGTCAGTATACGCACACACACACACACACACACACGCACACACACACACATACACACGATGGAGCAGCTTAACGAAGGCTTACTGTCCCATACACTCCTTTCCCTCCCTACAGCTTGATCCAGGCTTACTGTTCCCCTCCTCTCTCAGCTTGACCCAGAATGAAACACACTGAAAAAAACTTTCCTCAAAACATAACCTAACCAAACTCGGATTAAACTCTTGACTCCAAAATGGCGTCAAACTCGAAAAAAAAAGAAAAATTTTAATCTCAGGTAAAGATTCAAAGGTGGCAGGGAGGTAAGTCATATGAATACGGGTTGTGTGGTTGTGTGAGCCATCAATTTCAGGTCTAATTCGTTGATAGTTCCCCCCAGTAAACACGACTGGGACTTAGGCAGAGGCAAGAGGTTATCATTGGTCCAGGATTACGTCTGTTGTTGATGACCTGTGCCTCTGGGTCTCTGAGTATTCGTTCCAGGTTTTTGGGGTGTATTTCAGCAGGTGGTAATGGACTCTAGAGGTCATGAGGTCACTAACTACAGGTCACACAACACGAGGCAACAAACCGATATTTATTCTTCCATTACTGACAAATACTTATACGATATCACTTTTTGTTTTCATTTGCTCAATAATATCAACGGAATCCAGTGAGTTACAGTCATTAAAATAAACCTAACCTCTCATGAGATGTTCCTACCGACGTGGATAAATACTCATAACATCAAGAGGGGGGGAGAGGAGGGGGGGGGTCTTGTCAGCTTAAACACCTCACTAAGAACGTGTTTTACAGACCTAAGACTGATGTTCTTAACGTTCATCTTCAAATTCATAGAGACAGATTATTATTATTTTCATTTTTACCTTACCACATATTCTTGCACAAGATGGCTGGATTGTGTGTTGGGTCATATCTTCGAGGTCTGTTTTGGGGAGGAGGTTAAAGGGGTCACCATTATGATTCTATAGCCATTTTAGGGGTTTAAAGGGGTCACCATTATGATTCTATAGCCATTTTAGGGGTTTAAAGGGGTCACCATTATGATTCTATAGCCTTTTAGGGGTTTAAAGGGGTCACCATTATGATTTTATAGCCACTTAGGGGTTTAAAGGGGTCACCATTATGATTCTATAGCCATTTTAGGGGTTTAAAGGGTGACCATTATGATTCTATAGCCATTCCTTAGTCCATTAATATAGATATAATATTTAACCTACGAATGCTCTATTGAGACTAAACCCATTGAGTGACACCACCATTTTATCTCCTGACTGCACGAGAGAGGGAGTGTGTATACGAAGGTGAAAAACCCAATCCGATCCTCTCCCTGCTGTGGCCTGGGATCGAGTCCAACCAGGTCAGGTCAGACACACAACTACTGCCACACATGGTCGCTTCACACACACACACACACACACACACACACACACACACACACACACACACACACACACACACACACACACACACACACGTTTCCTCGCTCGTGAACTGAGGATCATATTTTCCTTGTAACCAACACTTGTTTCTTTCTCTGATTCAGTTCCATTCTCTCATACACTCTACACACACACACACTCTACGTACACACACTCTACACACACACACTCTACACACACATACTCTACGTACACACTCTACGTACACACACTCTACACACACACTCTTCTGTCTTTGATAACTTGATGCGCTTCTTTGTGTATGAGAGAGAGAGAGAAATAACAGTGGTGTGTGTGTGTGTGTGTGCGTGTGTGCGTGTGTGTGTGTGTGTGTGTGTGTGTGTGTGTAAGGTGCCTCGAGGGGAATTTTTGCCCAGTTCAAACGGAATTTAACAAGCTCACCCAACACATATGGGTCTGGGGTGCGCTAATTGGTCGTTATAGCAGACCATGACGTCAGCAGTTCTCCATGATATGATAGTAGATTAAGTTAACACAAGTTTATGTTAATCTGTAATGTTATAAGCAGAGCGTAAGTTAAATTAAAGTTAAATTAGTTAAGATTGGCGCAGTAAGGGTGGAAAGGAGGAGGAAGAGGGGGGGGGGACGCTACCTGACCAACCAGCGCACGTCATGATGGCCAAGGAACCAATCAGCATACGTCATGATGGCCAAGGAACCAATCAGCATACGTTATGATGGTCAATGAACCAATGAACACACGTCAAACCCGCGTACGTGTGGATTCTGCCAACTCAGCCGCCGGATGTTTCAAAGCCTCTCTCTCTCTCTCTCTCTCTCTCTCTCTCTCCCGGATGCGCCACACTTCTTGTATGATCAGCAGTAAACAGTCACATTATTCCTCGACTCGTGAGAATGTCAGAGTAAATTTATCTTCGAGTGATTTTATTGTTATTAATGAAAGGCTCTAGTGCCGCTGGACGAGACGAGACGAGACAGACAGACAGACAGACAGACAGACAGACAGGGCTGTACTGCACAGCCCTGTAAATGTATTCAACGCATATCATTGTCTAAATCAAATGTACCTGTTAGTATATATTTTCAGCCACCGGCTGCAACTCTATTAATAAACCGTTTATTATTATTATTATTATTATTATTATTATTATTATTATTATTATTATTATTATTATTATTACTATTATTATTATTACGCAGTTAGATGCACAGGTATAGGAAAAAAAGACTGCTTTAGTAACTAACACCATTTTTATTATCAAAAGAAAGAATATGAGATTTAATATTAATTTACACTAACCTAACCTAACGTACTGAGGCTTGGCAGCTAGATGAGGAAGGCAGGTAGGCAGGTAGGTAGGTAGGCAGGTAGGCAGGTAGGTAGCTAGATGAGGTAGGTAGGTAGGCAGGTAGGTAGGTAGCTAGATGAGGTAGGTAGGCAGGCAGGTAGGTAGGTAGGCAGGTAGCTAGATGAGGTAGGTAGGTAGGCAGGTAGGTAGGTAGGTAGGTAGATGAGGTAGGTAGGTAGGTAGGTAGTTGAGGTAGGTAGGTAGGTAGGTAGGTAGGCAGGTAGGTAGGTAGGTAGGTAGGTAGGCAGGTAGCTAGATGAGGTAGGTAGGTAGGCAGGTAGGTAGATGAGGTAAGTAGGTAGGCAGGTAGGCAGGTAGCTAGGTAGCTAGATGAGGTAGGCAGGCAGGTAGGTAGCTAGATGAGGTAGGCAGGTAGGTAGGTAGGCAGGTGTTGTTGATGCTATCGGAGGGGTCGCCAGAAGCCAATCGTGACTACCCGGTGTTTTATTATGTTAGGTGTCTTCTTAATCACGTCTACGAGCCTTAGTACATTCCCTCCGTGTCTGTGTTCCTCTTTATTATTGCTTTTCTCTATTTCACTTCTCTGTCTCTTTCTTTCTTTATTTTTAATTCTCTATCTCTCTTTTCTCTGTCTTTTTCTCTTTCTGTCTCCCTTTCCGTCTCTTTCTCTCTCTATTTTTCTGTCTTTCTCCCTATTTTATTCCTTCTCTCTCTCTCTCTCTCTGTGTACTTAACGATACCTAACCTAGTTTAACACACTCTAAATATGTTAAGGTAATGAACGATATCTCAGACGAAACTCTCAATAATTTTTATGGATTGTAATTTATTTTTATTAAACATTGTCGGTCATGGTAAGAGTCTCAGTTGTGTTATAAAGCTCCGACTGACTGGCGCTAACTGTCCGGGCTAACTGTCTATCGTGTTAACTATCCATGGTAACTGTCCGTGCTAACTGTCCATGCTAACTACCCATGCTAACTGTCCATGCTAACTACCCATGCTAACTGTCCATGCTAACTGTCCATGCTAACTACCCATGCTAACTGTCCATGCTAACTACCCATGCTAACTGTCCGTGCTAACTGTCCATGCTAACTATCCCCGCTAACTATCCGTACTAACCAATCAGACCCATGATACAGACAGAGCTTTACCTAATAGAGTCACCCATTCCTCACTACACCGGCTGAACAAACCCTAACCTAACCTAACCATCACCAGAAACGAACAAGGTAATTCAACTCCAGCGCTCCTCTAGTAGTGTGTAACTGCTTGTCTTGTTACCATCACTACAAATGTCTTTACAGTTTGACCTTGTTTCCCACAATGGTGATTTGAATAACGTCATTTGTAGGCTCTATTTGTATGGGGGGAGGGGGTAATGGGGGAAGGTTAAGTAGGGGGAAGGTTAAGTAGGGGGAAGGGGGTAGATGTATCGTCTTCATATGCTATTAATTACTAGATATATTAGACTGTATAGTTGAAGTCAATAGGTACCAGATGTATTGAAGAATTACTATTATTATTATTATTATTACATTAGTTCATTACTCTCTGAGGTGACTAATGAGAGAAGGTAAAGGTGTAATGATCAGGTGGTAGACGTAAAGACTTAGGAGAGAATAAGTGTTCACCTGTATGTTGTTTTACCTGTGTGTATTAGTGTGCCGGAGGAAGTTTAATTAGGGTGTTTACAGGTGCTCACTGGCCCGGGGTATGGGTGGGGGGGCTTTCTTCATATACCTGTGTATTGATGTAGGTGTAGGTGATTATATTGATGGTGATAATGGTGAGGATAACAATTAATAATAATGGTAATAGTGATGATGACAACTATAATGACGATGTTCGGTCCCCTGCTAATGACGATGTTCGGTCCCCTGCTAATGACGATGTTCGGTCCCCTGCTAATGACGATAATGATAACGATAGTAATAATAACATTACTGATACTTAATGACAACACTATCAAACAAATAAACAAAAACAAAAGAGGTTCCTAAATAAAACAACAAAATACAAAATCAAAGAGAAATAATTTATTCACTTAATGACTCATCAACAACAGGTAAGGAATATAAAGCAACACAGCAGAATACAATAATAATATCAATAGAATTTTCTCTTATTACTAACCTTATCATTTTACCCGACCACAGTGAGTATTTTTAAAACCCCTATCACCTGGAATCAACAGACAGACAGACAGACAGACACACTCGAGTCCAATAATACACTTAAGCTATTATTATGATCTATGCACTTAACAGTTTCCCAAGGATTTTTTTTCAATATTTTTTGGGTGAGTTAAATAACTGGAGAGGAATTTATAATAATAATAATAATAGTAATAAAAAATAATGATGATAATAATAACAATGAAAATGATAACAAATAAATTATAATAATAACAACAATAATAATAATAATAATAATAATAATAATATTATTATTAAACAGTTAACATAGACTCATGGTAAGTGTTTTAAAAGACTTGAGTGTGTATATGACCTTAACAAGGACTTAGTGGTACTGGAGTTTCATAATATATTACTATAACAGACAGACAGACACCACCGTACAAGCGTCTTGACTAGAGTGTGTAGCGGAGATAACTAACACTGGAATAAATACAATAATACACTAATAATGATCAACGTTATGTTATAGGTATATAAATATTTGTCTTGTCTTGGCAGTACGGACGGATATGTTGTGTTGTACTGGGTATTAACACACCTCTACTGTATATCACAAAGTTCACACACAAGACTATTCCTTACATTATTTACTGTTTGTATATTGTTTAATAATTTTTTATGTCAATCATAAATGTATTGTGTCACTCAGTAACTATTGTAAAACATTTGAGGTGTATATATATATATATATATATATATATATATATATATATATATATATATATATATATATATATATATATATATATATATATATATATATATATATATATATATGAATGCATAATTCAGAGTGTTATCAGTGAGGAGAACATAGTGAGGTGTACCCTAAAGGTAGTGTGTGTTGGTGTAACATGAAGCCAAGTGAGACAGCAGTAAGTTACAACTTGTATCTTGACGTCCAGGTGCGGTCACCCTTCCCTCACTACACTGATGGCTCACACCGCCAAACGTCTTCATTCACTAAAGTCAACCGCATGTCGAGAAGCAGACGTCTATTAATACCTTACTTTCAGCCAGACTATCATGGTTTAAGTTCAAGACTATCATGGTATTGGTCTTCGTAAATAATGAGGCACAGTGTTAAGCATTTGAACTTTCTACTGACTTTTTCCTGAAATAACCTCAGATCACAGGCCCTCTATTGATGTACAGTGCTGTAACTGCCGGGTTATGAAGCACCTTCCTCGGGTCTTAGTTTCTACAACAGACAATGTTAATAATTCTGGATAATCTTACACAGGTCGTCTAGCGTCAGGAATGTGGTCCTTTTTCTCCATGGCACAACTATTGATCAGTACATCACAGGCAGGTGAGATGACTGTCAGGGAACTACGGAATATTTTCTGTTATCCTCTACACGAGTCCTACATCACGAGACAGGGAGGGTGTGTTGCGCCTCCCCCCAGCAGCGAGGTGGGTCAGCCCCCAGCAGCAAGAGGGTCACTGTGTCGGTGTCACCTGCTGGGGACAGGTACGAGAAGGACTCAAGGTTGTCCTGGAAGACGCTGGAGTCCGAGGCACCACACAGGAGAGACACCAGCTCCGAGTCCGTGGTGGTGTGTGCTGGGGGCTGGTGGGTCTTGCTAGGGGTGATGCTGGGGTTGTAGTGGACGGGCTGGGGCTGCTGGGGGCTGGAGGAGGCTTCATCTAGGATGCTGGAGAGGACCCAGGAGCAGGTGTCCTGGTGGGCGTTACCGTCCAGGATGTCCTGTAGGGACCTGATGTAGGCGGAGGCGAGTTTCAGTGTGGTGATCTTGGTCATGTCGGAGGCTGCTCGTCGACTACACACCCACGACGGTAACACACCCCGCAGGCTGTCGAAGGCTGTGTTGATTTGCCGCATGCGGTACCTCTCCCGAGCGTTGGCCGTCTTCCTGCGGTACCTGGAGAGTGGCGGCGGCCGTGGCTTATGTCTCAGCGTGTCCTGGAAGTTCCAGTCACTGTCACAGCGGCGCCGCGACTTAACAGACCGCGGACGAAGCTGGTACTTCCCGCCAGAGATTCCTGATTCATCTTCCGAACACTTATTATTATTATTGTTACTGTCGTTGTTGTTATCATCCACAGACACCACCACTTGTTCCTGTACCGTCACTTGGTGTTCTGCTTTAGCCATCGTGGCGCCAGTGATCATGTTGTGGTGAGACGCTCGAGGGAAGAGGATGTCAGTCACTAGGCCTTCACTTGTAAGAGTTTATCTACTCATAGTCCTCGAGGCCCTCCAACACAGTCACACACTTCCCTCGCGCGACTGTTCCTTGGCTCCTGATTCTCGGTCACCTGCAGCGAGGAAAAAAAATATATCAGAAAAAGAAAAAATGAACACACTTCTCGACGCTCAGTTATCATAGATAGTCCAAGGGGTTGACTCCTCACAGGCAGATCCTAGAGTGTAAACACGAAAATATTGTATCTTCCTTCGAGTCGCCTTACCCAGCAGGGAGGCAGGCAGGCAGGAAGGCAGGCTGGCAGGTGGGCGAGAGTAGAGTTAACACACGTATTCACTGCCAGGCGGACCCCAAACCACTGAGCACTCGCCCCTCTGCAGACTCCCCGCCACTGAGTCTTGTCTCTCTCTCTCTCTCCCTCCCTCTCTCTCTCTCTCATGCCCCCACTGCCCCGGCACCAGCCACAATGCCCGCGATTCCTCACATGTTTTGCTATTTTTCGCTTTACCGTCTTTTATCGTGAGTCCATTCGCTATTTTTTTCGCGAGTTGAGTTATTCAATGATTGGACGGCAGGACTATGAGAGCTGTCAGACCCGGGTGAGTGTTAGTGACGTCATAATGGCTCAGTATGATCACAGATTTGACCCGGTACACTGAGGTCACTCCAGCCTTGACTCTCCACGGATGAAAGCTTTATACAGAAACGTCATCGTTCACTAAATATATATTATGACGATGGTCTTTGATCTGGCGTGTGTGTGCGTGTGAGTGTGTGCGTGCGTGTGTGTGTGTCTAGTTGTCTCTATGTGTATGAATACCAAATTTACGATTGTGCAATACAGACCATGAAAAAAAAAACAATTATCTCCACTAAACCAATTAAAACATTTACACCAATTAACTAATTTCACTCGTCGACTTAAAATACCTTGAACAATTTGCCAAGGAAGGTTTGTTGATTGGATGTGTTTAATTTACCTGTAGAACGTATTACACCGTGATAGAAGCAGGTGATTCTGTATTTTAAATCTCAACAACAACTGCATCTGTTCTCACACTCACCTCTACACACTTTATTATTGTGTTCTCCAGGTTTAAGTTTGACTCAATGAAATTATTGTTGAATACTCTGCGTCAGTGTGTCTCAGTGTATGTGTCAGTGTGTGCGTCAGTATATGCTTCAGTGTGTGCGTCAGTGTCTGCTTCAGTGTGTGCGTCAGTGTGTGCGTCAGTATCTGCAGTCTTCCCGTTAGGTTCATTATAGCTATTAAAACAAGGTCGCCCCTGAGTGTAAAATAATTTTCTTCAACCTACATCTTGAACACACACTCTCCTTCATACGTTCGTTCAACAGACAACATTGAACTTATTATGGGATTCTCTTTAGCCTTCATGTCTTTATTCTTTACATTTATAATTCTTAATCATTCTATATTTTTTTTTATGTTTGATTAATTAGTACATCTGTTTTTTAATTTAATATGATTCAAGAAAGTGAGTTTGATTTGATATGATTTAGTGTGTTGTGTGTGTGTGTGTGTGTGTGTGTGTGTGTGTGTGTGTGTGTGTGTACCTTTGTTCTTGTAAACGTAATGAAGACAAAAACACAAGAGACAGAACAAGGAAAAAATACATATAGGCAAAATAACAGGAAAAAGCCAACGGAAAATATATTAACGTATTATAAGGAAAAAATAGGAAAGTAATAGGAGTTAGGAATGAATTGTAGCAGATAAGGAGTCCTCACATCAATAGCAATAGGTACCTAGTCTTTAGTGGGCCCCAAGTACTAATAGGTCCTAGTTAACAGTGGCCCCCAAGTACTAGTAGGTCCTAGTTACCAGTGGCCCCAAGTACTAGTAGGTCCTAGTTAACAGTGGCCCCAAGTACTAGTAGGTCCTAGTTACCAGTGGCCCCAAGTACTAGTAGGTCCTAGTTACCAGTGGGCCCAAGTACTAGTAGGTCCTAGTTACCAGTGGCCCCAAGTACTAGTAGATCCTAGTTACCAGTGGGCCGAAGTACTAATAGGTCCTAGTTACCAGTGGCCCCAAGTACTAGTAGGTCCTAGTTACCAGTGGGCCCCAGTCCTATTGGTGTTGTCAAACTGAAGTGTACATCAGGACTGGCTCACACTTGCCCTGCAGCTCTTCAGTAATTTCCAATAATGAAAGAAATACCTTATTACTCTCATCACAGACATTACGAGGCTTAACTCTTATATGCATGACATCAAACTTGATTAGGTGATAACGATCGATAAATGATAACAGTTATAAATTATTGTCCAAAGATTACTTGATAATAGTGATAGGTGATACGATAATGTGTCTTAGATCAGATGTAACATAAAAGGAAAATGATTTCTCCGTTTTTTGGGGGGTGTACATTAAGACATTCAAATTATGTATCTTCAGAATATTCTATTATTTCTCACTTATATTTGTTAACTATATTTCACCTCAATCGAATAAGATTTAGTTGCTAAGCTTAATAAAACTCTATTCACAAAATCTTTAATTTCTTTACTGGGTGACAACTTTACAGATAAGAAACTGGTTAAAAAACAGTATTGCCTTTTTATCGAGGTTCTGTAAATGGAGATGTGGTTTGGGTTAGTCTGCTCTCATCACCTGAGTGTAGACTAGTAAATAAAACACCTGGGTAATGGTTATCAACAAATTTGGTTAGATATTAGGTGAGATAAGATGCAGGTGAGATAACTAGCAGGTGAGATAACTAGCAGGTGAGATAACTAGCAGGTGAGATAACTAGCAGGTGAGATAAGATGCAGGTGAGATAACTAGCAGGTGAGATAACTAGCAGGTGAGATAACTAGCAGGTGAGATAAGATGCAGGTGGGATAACTAGCAGGTGATATAAGATGCAGGTGAGATAACTAGCAGGTAGATAAGATGCAGGTGAGTTAATATGTAGGTATCCACGTATGATTTTAAATATGTATATGCATATGTAATTCTATATATGTATGATTTATATCCTATGTATGATTGTATTTTAGAGATAATTATATGTAGAGGTATAATTGTATACAGGTGTAAGTATACCTATTTATATATTAGGATAAATGCATATTGTTATGGTCATATATACACACAATTATATGTACATTTTATACATGTGTATTAGTATATGTATAATATTGAAATCCCACTGAAGAAGAGGACCTTAAGTTACAGGTGAAATATACAATGTTGTAATTTCTCAGTGGGATGTCAATGTAGATTAAGTACGGTAAATCTGGCCGTACTTAAGATAACCCAACTGTCTGAACATAACTTCTATTTAGGTTAGGTTAGGTTAGGTTAGGTTAGGTTAGGTTAGGTTAGGTTTCCTCTCTTCGCTCATGACGGCAGGACAAGTTACAGGCCCCGGGTGATGATTGGGTTATGGTTATGGGTAGGAATTACATCAATATAGTAAAACCTCTATTTACCGGAATATATGGCTTGATAAGTCCGGTATATCTACAAGGACAACTTTACTTTAGTGATTTTGATGTCGAATTTATATATAACCTAAAAAAAATTCTGTAAGAGGTCAAAGATGGAAGGTGCGTGACCCAGGATGATCTCAGTGGGCGTGGGAGGTCAGCGTGGGAGGTCACACTGTAGTAATGATGTGTAATACAATAGACTCGTAAATAATAATAGAGATACAAAGATAGCGTCGAAATATTCACTGCAGGGACGTTATTGAGTTCTCGGTGAGGTATGGAAGAGAGAGAGAGAGAGAGAGAGAGAGGTAAACAGTGATTAATTAGCGTATATTTACATACACTGAAGGCGTGGCGGCGGACCCTTAGATAAGTACAGGTAAATGCTTAGAAATAATAATAATAATAATACTCATAAACCAGGTTATCAGTTTTGTTCATTAACACCTGTAGTAACTTGGTGATGATGTCTTAATTAACTCATTAATACAGGTAATAATTGTAAGAAAACAAATATTCACAATAATTATTTTTTTTAATATCTAGACAATATCGTAAAAAAATAATAAACTAATTTTTTTTATAATTGGAAGAATTTTGTGTCGTTAATTACTCTCTAGATATTATAAGGATGATTTACTGTAATGATTTATTTTAATGTACTGGAGGAAAATATTTGTCTTTATGATTTAGTGAAGTAATTTCTTTTTCCTGGTAATAATTTAAACCAAGATGTGTTTTGTGTACGGTGGTGTCTCAGTAGGGTGGGTTAGGTTAGGTAAGGTGTAACTTTTTTTTATAATCTAGATGAAGTTTGTAATCAGATTTGTTCCTCATGTTCTGTATAGTGTACATATATAACACTATGTCCTCACTACACTCCTATCTGACTATATTTCTTTTAACTGACACCTGGGGCTTAATGACTCACCTGTTGATACCTGTGTTAAAACGTTCTCACCTGAAGATTTATCCCATTAACGAGTTATATTTGGGAGTCTTTTGTTAGTTTAGTTTGAGGGAGAGCTTTTGCTATGATAATTCACCTGTATATATTAGCATGGAATTATGAGAGCTTACCTGTGCAGTTCACCTAAAGAAACTTGTGTAGATTTGATCGGTGTATGTTCAGTGATCAACCTCCTGTCCCTGACCTCTCCCTGACCCTCCCTCACCCCTTACTTCGTCCTTACCTGTTCACACCTCCTTATATCAAGTGATGGTGTTACTTAATGATTTTATTTTCTCTCGTTAAGGTAAGTGTGTTTAGAGTTTGTTCATGTTTACCTGTGCGTGTTGGTGTGTGTTCAAGGGGTTAATTTGTTATTGTTTATTATATAAGGTTTAGAGGATTGTTGAGTGAGACATTAAATATATTTCACATTGATGTATTAAGTTGTTTTGTCATTCTCTCTTCTTTTTCTTTCTTCTCCCTTTCCTTCTCCTCCTCCTCCTTCCTTCTTCATTATAGAATTTTCCCCTCATTCTCCATCCACCTCTTTCTTTCTCTTCTTCTTCTTCTTCTTCTTTTCCTCTCTTTCCTTCTATTTCCTGTCCTACTTCTATCTTTTGCCTCTGTTCCTCCTTCGTTTATCCCAAATTTGGCTCCCCTCCCCTTCCTCCTCTCCCTTCTCTCTCCCTTTACGTCTGCTCTTCCCTTTCTTCTTCCCCTTCCACCTCCTCCTACTCCTCCCCTTCCCCCTATCATTCGCCCCTCCTCTCCTCTTCCCTCTCTTCCCTCCTCTTCCCCCTCTCTCCCTCCCCTCTCCCCTTCCTAATGGCACCCAACCGCTAGATTTTCCTCCATCTTGTTCCAATTGTATCTTCCACCTTGCTCCTCACTCTACAGTCCTCCCCCCTGCTCCCCCTCCCTCCCCCCCCCTGCTCCCCCTCCCCCCGCCCTCCCAGCGGCACCCCAAGACCCCTTCTCTCTCACTTCCTCCCCACCTCCACCAGCTGACACCTCCCCACCACATGGCACCTCCTCACCACATGGCACCTCCCCACCACTTGGCACCGCCTCACCACATGGCACCTCCCCACCACTTGGCACCTCCCCCACCACTCTGGCACCTCCCACCACATGGCACCTCTCACCTTCCTCCTCTCTGCTACTCCACCACCTGGCAGCGACCTCACCTCCACACCTGTGACTCCACTCCTACCAGCGCCCCTTGCCCTCCCTCTCTCTCCCCCCGCCTCCTCTCCCCTTCTCTATTCCACTCCTCTCATCTCCCCTTCCATTCCATCCTTCTCTCACCATACATTCTCCTCTCTCTCACCCCCCACCCACCTCTCCCACCCCCACCCACCTCTTCCTACACCCAACCCTCACCTACACCCACCCACACCTAGACCATCTTCGATACGCTCTCACTTAACAAGAATTACGGCTCTTTACCCC
Organism: Homarus americanus; assembly: GCF_018991925.1. Classification (NCBI taxonomy): domain Eukaryota; kingdom Metazoa; phylum Arthropoda; class Malacostraca; order Decapoda; family Nephropidae; genus Homarus; species Homarus americanus. Next base: position 23,040,688 of record NW_024741901.1, on the reverse strand, counting down.
CCACCTCCCTCACCCTCCCACTACCCCCACTCCCTGCCCAGGTCACTAGTACGATAAAATGACCCGTGTAATTGTAACTTATTTTTTTTGTGGTATTTGTGAATTATAAAGTGAAATTCTCGTAAATATAACGAGGCTGAAGGTTCAAGAGAGTCTAGGAGGAATACCGCTGGGTGATATTTTGGGTCCCTCTGTCTTTCTTGACTGACTTAAAGAGGAGTATTTTTGAACCAGTAATAATAATCTTAACTAAATTGGCTGGTTTATTTATTTTTTCCTTCTTCTTTCTTCTTCTCCTTCTCCTTCTTCTCCCTTGCCCACCTACAGAGCTGCCAGATGTGAGGGTTTTTTCTCTTCTCTCACTAGCTCTCTCCTTGTCTGTATCTCTCTCTCTCTCTCTCTCTCTCTCTCTCTCTGTCTGTCCTGCCTTCATATCTTCGGGATTTGCTCAGTGTTAAGAACAATTTAAAAGAGAGAGAGAGAGAGAGAGAGAGAGAGAGAGAGAGAGAGAGAGAGAGAGAGAGAGAGAGAGAGAGCGTCTTACCTGTACTATATTCAGTATATGTACCGACCACCTCCGTTATTAAGCTAACGGTGAATTATTAACGCAAAACGCCAATTAGTTACGCATCTCGACCCACCTGATACGCTTGTTTAGGGTTACCTGAATCTTATCTGAGTTCTGTCACCTGTGATGGATAAATGATGACAAATTACGTAGGGAATTATATATGTATTATAAATATACACCTTCATATAGCGGTTAATGTTGATGTTTTTATACGAGGTGAGATGTAAAGACACACACACACACACACACACACACACACACACACACACACACACACACACACACGTAACACCTCTGTGGCTCTTACCTGTTCGACTTGGCCACTCACAACACATTTACCTCAGTGACCAACGCCTGTGTATTCACCTTTCATTCACTCATCTCCAGCCGTAATAAATGCTGAGCTATTTACCTTATAATTTAGCGAATGTCTTTTTTTTTCTTGTATAATAACGTAATAGCCCTGAGTTCAATCGTCTACGTTAACTTTATTATTATTTATATTGAATAAATGTTTGTTTTTTAACGATAATATTAACGAATAATAATGAATAAAGTATAGTTGTGTTTTTTCGCTAAATATAACAGACGATGTTGAGGAGAGCGAGAGAGAGTGATAGATAGTTACAGGTGGTTAAGAGGTTGTTGGGTAATTAGCGTTGTCACCTGGCCGCTCCACCTCACTGGCGTCATTCTAGTAGGCGTTGATTGGCTGATTCCACCTACAAGACGTCGTTAATTGGTTGACACACACACATATCCTTGGAAGGTGATTGGTTAGTTTGTATCTCAGTTTACTTTGATCTAGTCTCTCGTGGGGTGAAGACAGGTGAAGACTTGGAGTACAGTACAGTGATATATATAGTGATTATAGTGTATATAGTGCCGTATACACATAGAACTGACCGCTTATATAGTGAATAGTGTTGAAAATTATGTTTTGTGTTGTGCGATAGTGAATGAGGATACGATATAGTGGCCGCCAGGTGTAACTTCCGTCATCACACAGGTAAGGTTTAATTTATTTACCTTTCGTGTTGTTTGATGAGCAGCTACCTGTTGTGGCACAGGTGGTGTTAGTGTGTCAGGTGTCAAGAGGAAGGTGTCATGTAAGTGAATCGGGTATTATGTGTGTGTGTCAGATGTTTTGTAAGTGTACGTTAGGTGTTGAGAGTGTCAGGTGCCATAAGTGTCAGTCGGGTGTGTGTGTCGGGTGTGTGTGTCGGGTGTCAGTTATGTGATAAGGTGTTTAGTGTCATATACTGTCTCAAAGTATGTAGTGTAGAGAGAGAGAGAGGGGGGAACTTCTCTCTCTCTCTCTCTCTCTCTCTCTCTCTCTCTCTCTCATGGCTTTACAATACCCCAGTGTAAGTTACCTGACACACACACACACACACACACACATAGGTTGGTTGTTTGTGCCATTAATTACCGTTAACAAGGGGTTAGGACAAATTTAATGGTCTACACGATTATTACAGCACTGATGATAATAGTTGTCTAATCTATTGCACCATTAAGCACCATTAACAGGGGGGATAAGCCATCTTGCCATAGGTAGTGGTGATTAAAGCTTTTATCAGCCAGGTATGGTGATCCACTACACCATAAACACCATTAACGACACCTGGTACCATTAAAAACTATCCATATTGATTTCATGACGTGGGGTTTGTGGTTAACTGCACCATTAAACACACTAACATGGTGATCAAGATACCGAGCACCATTATACGCGGTTAGTAGTTGGCTTTTGATTTAATTGTTTTTTTGATTCACTGCGCCATTAATTCCAGTGAAGTGTTAATTATGGTGATGTCTTGGAACTACACTCACCATCACAGACACCATTAATACAGTGGTTGTTATTGTGGCATGGTGACCTACTGCACTATTAACGCGGATTTTATAGTGATCACCTGTACCACAATCCTCACCTGCTACATTAACAATACACTCACCAGCACCATACACCATTAACAATGCACTCACCAGCACCACATACACCATTAACAATACACTCACCAGCACCATACACCATTAAGCACCAATCACGGGGGAGGGGGTCGCCAGAACACGCGTCACAATACCTGCTCGAGAATTCCCCTCCCCACCCCCACCCCTCCCCACACCCCCCTCCTCTCCCCACAACCCCTGCAGATAGTAATGGCGGAGACAATTGACGTTTGATGAAGACGAATTGCCTTCCACTAACACGGCCCCGCCAGGTAGGGGGTCAGTTAGGTCTCTCGTAAGTGACCTTTGACCCCGGGGGGATATACCTAAAGGCTCGGAGATCATGCCCCTCCCTACCCACCCCCTCTAATGCCTGCTCCCTCCCCCTCTCACCCCCCCCCCTCACCTCTCGCCTTAAATACGACAGGATATGCGTAGAGGCCGAGTGAATGAGAAAAGATAAGTGTGTGTGTAATAATAATAATAATAATAATAATAATAATTAACAGTTTATTGAAAGGCTTGGCAGCCAGAAGGCTGAAAATATACAGTTACATATTTGGGGAGATAAGGTTACAATTGCAGATAATATACAAAGTGACACATTATTTTAAATAAGACATATAGTAACTTAGATGGGGATCAGCTCAAACTACAGTTCATTTCAACATAGTGACAGTGTAGGGAGCAGTGTTTACTGGGAGTGAATACACTGATTTATTACATGTTATTGATAATTTTTACAATGGTTGGGACTGGGCTGTTCTTATAGCGATCAGTTCGTGCACGTATGGGCTGGAGTCGGTTGTGGTGTCGAACAGCAATTCTCGGACAGGGGATCTCAGGTGGTAGTAGGGGCCGGTGTCGGGGGTGGTGTAGAAGCTTCTTACCGAATTTGCAGATGAGGCCGTGGTGATGGTCAGTGAGAGTCGAAAGGGTCAGTGTGTTGAGCGCTTCTTGATATGTGGAGTAGGAAGGGGAGAGAATAATCTTGCATGCCCTCTTTTGCACTTTTTCTAGGTGTTTACGTTGTGTGGCATTTAGGGAGGAAGACCAGGTGGGGGAGGCATAGGTGAGCTTGGGAAGTATGAATGTTGTGTATACACTGAGGAGCTCGTGTGCGGGAACTCCGAGGGACTTGAGTCGGCGGAGGAGGTGGAGACGGAAACTGGAGGAGTTGACAACTTCACTGACGTGTGGTTTCCAATTTAGTTTGTTGTCCATAGGTGACGCCGAGGCTTCGTGGAATCTACAACCTGGAGTGTGTTCGGACCTGGGGTAATATTAATATGGAAGAGGTGGGACAATGTCAGGGAGGAGAGGTTGATGTGCCTGCCATGATCTTGGTATGGTTGATGGTGACATGGTTGTTGGTGGCCCAGTTTTGGAGACTGTTCAATAATAAATCCTGAAGGGCGGTATAGTTGGGGAACGAAATTGTTGACGCTGATCCCAATGGTGGAGTCGTCGACATATTTCCAGCGAGCAGGGGTTTCTCTTAGGGCATCATTGATGAGCATAAGGAAGCAGAGTGGTCCCATCTTGGTGCCTTGGGGACGCCACAGGTGAGTGACTGAAAGGTGGAGACAGCCCCTCGGAAGCGTACAGCTTGGCGTCGGTCACTGAGGAAGTCTGTAAGCCATGGTATGAGACTTCTCCGAAGCCCGAGGTCAATAGCTTTGTTTATGATTATATTGTGGTCGACTAGGTCGAAGGCTTTAGTGAAATCAATGAAGGCGACAGCTACAGACGTTTTTCGTTTCTCGAGATGGCGGTATATGTAGTCGAGAAAGCTGACAAGACAGTGAGTGGTGGAGGAAGTTTTCATGTTGCCAAATTGCTGAGGGTCTACGATTCCTGCAATATCAGCATAAGCCCAGTCAAACACAAAACTTTCACAGATTAGGCTGGGTATTGGGGTGATTGCAATGGGTCGTAGCTGATTTAAGGATTGTGGGCTGGTTGACTTGGGCACTGGTGATACATAAGAGGTCTTCCAGTCAGCTGGGCATCTGGCTTGACTGAGAGAAGCATTGATGATGGAGCAAATGGGTTTAGCAAGCTCCGGGGAGAAATCCTTGAATAGTTTCATTGGTAAGTCAATGGGGGTGGTAGAGCGTTTTAATTTTAGTTTGTCCAGGCGTTTTGCTACGTCAAATTCTTCTACTAAGTCAGTGGGAAGGGGGCTGGTAGGTAAGCAGGGAGAGTGGTTGTGTCAAGCCGTGGGAGCGTCTGGCATATAGTAGCGAAATGGTTATTTGTTTGCTCAGCTGCGTCAACATTAGTGTGTGTGTGTGTGTGTATGTGTGTGTGTGTGTGTGTGTGTGTGTGTGTGTGTGTGTGTGTGTGTGTGTGATTGGGGTTGAAGCTTTAACCTTTTGGGAATGATTTTATGATGTTTTAACCCTTTGAGGAATCTTTTTTAACCTTTTGAGGACGATGTTTTGACCCTTTGACAGCTGAGTAATAATTTAGTAGGAGAGAAAGCTGACGTTAAGACTTCCTTGTCCTGTTCACTAAATCCACCTTCTATTTCCTCTTTATCAGCAGCATCATCTTCCTTCCTTCCTTCCTTCCTTCAGCCAACAACGTATATATTAACCGTATGTTCATGTCAATGCTCTCAACTTTCCCGACTGACTTACTGATATAGTCATTTCCCATCCGAGGAGTCATCAGTATTAACCGGCGGGTCTTGGCTCGTGCGATTCTACCTGTGTTAATTAATATTCTACCTTTGTACACTACGACCATCTCACTTACCTACTTACCCACTCCCTCCCTCCTCCCCCCACGAAGGTCAGTGTGAGGGGAGGGTGTGCTGGCGGAGTGAGGGAGAGGGGTAAGGGAGAGAAAGAAAATAGGGAGGAGGGGGTGAGGGAGAAGGAAGAGGGAGAATAATGTGAGAGAATAGGAAGGTGAGGGGAAGGGGGAGAAGAGTGTGAAATCCAATGCATGGTATAGGTTATCCTGAAGACACACACACACACACACACACACACACACACACACACACACACACACACACACACACACACAAAAGCAGAGGCACCCTCCTGGGCCTACATATATCCACAACAGGTTACTCCCATCATGTCCACAGCAGGAAGGAAAACCAA
>NW_024741901.1:23012056-23034942 GCF_018991925.1 Homarus americanus | reverse complement strand
ATCATTGTCTTCGTTTCGGTTACGTATTGCTCCTCTCCCACCCTCCTCCCTCCACCTCTTCCACCACCGCCCCCCACCCCTTCCACATCTCCTCCTCCTCTCAAAAACAGCCATTATCAGTATGTGGACTGATAGTGGGTCGTGACCTGGAATTTCCATTGGTATCTCTGTAGGATGATTACCAGGCTGTGGAGGAGGAGGAGGAAATGAAGGAGGAGGAAGGTAAGGGGAGGTAGGAGAAGGGAGGAAAAAGGGGTGACGGTGTGGAAGGAAGGAGGGAGGAAGAGAGGTTAGAGAACAAAAGAGGAGGAAGAGAGAAGGTACAGATGTAAAGGAGGGAGGAGGAGGAGGTGAGTGTACACAAAACAAAAACAATATACACACACACACGCACACACACACACACACACACACACTCACACACAGACATTCATCCAATTAGGTTCCTGGTTGTAGTAAGAAGCTGGGTCATAACCTCTCTGCTCTGTTATTACGACAGTTGGCTGCTGGTACGTTCCCACAATGTACGTGTCTCCTTAACTTGTAACTCTGCTGTGTCTGTCAGTCTCACAAACCAGTGCCCCTTAGGACGGGAGGTGAGTATTGTATTCACTGACCACCACACACCTCTGACGTAACACTTAACAAACAAAAAACAAAATATATTAATAAACAACTAACTTAACACTTAACTAATTACTTATACAACATTTAACATTTTACTTAACACTTTCCAGACTATAAAATAATTATATATATGCCGTATGTAAACTGAGCTTCACAAACTTTTTATTTTGTCCTTAACACACCAGGAAATAATAGTTTAATTAGATATGTTCTTTTTCCTTACCATTAACTAAAGAAAAAACAACGATTAATAACAAGTACTCTTCCTCACCATTAACTAACAGACAAAGAACAATGATTTAGTTCAACATGTTCTGTTCCTCACCATTAACTAACAGACAAAAGAACAATGATTTAGTTCAACATGTTCTGTTCCTCACCATTAACTAACAGACAAAGAACACTGATTTGGTTCAGCATGTTCTGTTCTCACCATTCTTAACCTTTATCATCACTGGCTGCAGGTGTCAGTGTACCTCGTCAATATCACCCGCCACTCATACCTGACAGCAAATAACACGCCTCGATCGATCAATAAAAAGGTAACTTTTCATATTGGACATAACAACAGTTTCACCGGATGTTTACAAAGTTTAGTTCATTATAAATTAGTGGTATGTATTGTGTGTGTGTGTGTGTATGTAGTCATGGTGTGTGTGTGTGTGTGTGTGTGTGTTTGGTCATGGTGTGTGTGTGTGTTGGAGAAATCGTGCTGGAGGAACTCACTTTATGTTTATTGTTGTTGTTGAGGCTAGGCTAAGATATTGGTTGTTGAGGGTCAGCTAAGGTCATTGCTTACATAACCAGGGACGAACACTCCCAATAACCACAACTATTTTGATAACAGATTCGCTGGGCTATAATAATTTTGACATTACCCGTGCAATGGACCAGACTTTACAAGCCACAGAATACGACCATACAACGCATTATTAAATAAACAGTACAATATTTATTGGTGACGTTCCTTGACAACAGCCATACCATAATAAACCGATGATACGGCTCTTATTGAGCCAGCCGTTTACTGCAATATTACTACCACAACGCATATTGATTAAATAAACCAAGTAAAATTTTGTTAAACCAACCGTTCCTGCAACAACAACCATAACAACGCACCATGAAACCGGCCAATGCAAATATTTTTAAACCAATAATTTCTCAACAACAACAGCAGCAACACGCAACCATTAAACCAACCCAATGCAATATTTTTTTAAATAACCGTTTTGCAAAACAACAACCACTACCCGACGCAACCAAACCGACAATACAATTTTTCTTAAACCAACCATTCCTGCAACAGCAACCACCACCACCACAACACACATCTATTAAACCAACCCAATACAACTCTTCTTAAACCAACCATTCCTGCAACAACAACTCTAATGTACCTCGAATCTTTTATTAAACCCGAATGAGTGGGTTGATCACCTCTGTCTCTGGTGGTCCTAGTGTACATAGAATATATTGTCAGCGAGTGTTTGGGCGGGACGTACAGAGTGGAAACTGTACACAAACTTAACTATTACTGGCATTTGTCTGGGTGGTTATGAATTAAGTTAGGTTTGGTTTAGTTTGGGATAGAGTTAGTGTTATAGACGGACAACTACTACTACTACTACTATACTACACACACACACACACACACACACACATGCATAATAAAACACAACTTGAAGCAAACATTGATGTCTTTAAGTCCAAAACAAACTTTCAAGAGAGAGAGATCTTGAGGAGAGGCCCTCCTCTCCACACCCCTTACCCCGCCCGCCCACAGATAATGCACTCAAACAAACATTCCCAACTACCAACCAGGAAGGAAACAAAAACACACACAAAAAAACTTTTCGGAGGGGAGAATGAAGGAAGGGAGAAGGAGGAAGGTGGGGGGCAGTGGTTGGCCTCCATAAGTGAGTCTGACTCCTCACCTCTGCTCTCCCTCTCACCTCTAGCTAATATGGCTAATACTCACTCATGATTGGCCCGCCAGTGTTCAATAAAGTACACTATTGGTTCCAGCCGTCGTGGTGTCTGATGACGTCATTTACATACAGACAGATGATTGGCTGTAATGAGCCAATACACACAGGTGGTTATGAATTCAGAGGGCAAGTTCACAAGACCAAAGGAAAATCAGAATTAAGGACAAGTTACTATTATGGAAGAAATAGATTACAGGATACAGATTACAGGTTACAGGACAGAGGTTACAGGTCACATATTACAGGGTAGGTGCAAGAGTAAGCCACATTATAATTTAGATACAGTATGTTAGTAAAACTCTCTGTGTTGTGTGAAAACATCGTGTATCAAGGTCAGGTAAGGTGAACGTAATTAGTGGAGTGACGTAATGCACAGCTAAGACACGTGTACTGTACATGTACCACCTACAGCAGGGGGGGTTGGTAACACTGCCATCCACACAATGCACCACTACCATCACCACTACTATCACCACTACTACCACTATTATCGCCTCTACACTCCTCTTCCACCACCACCACCATCCTCCAACAAAACAAGCCCTCCTCCACCTTTCTCCAACACGCCGTCTTCACTGTGGTGTTGGGGCCACCGTCTGTATGTCACCGCCGATGAACGCTGAGATCCTTGTTGATACACTGTCGCCCTCTCTACTGCTTTTCCCCTCTCACCCGGCCCCACTCCTTCCCTCAATCTGCCTGCCCTCTCCCTCTCTCTCAGAAACAAACACTGTTGACACAAAACCTTTTCGATTCAACTCATTTCGACAAGACACATTTTTGTTTTCTTTTGGTGAGAGAGAGAGAGAGAGATCGTATCCACAAATATTTTCGGAATAATTTATTTAGATGAATTATGATAAAAATAATAACTTTCAGTCCAGTTGTTTCCTGGAACGATATTTATTTTTTTCCTGAACAAGACTCAAGTTTATGACCGAAATATTTCAAGCCTGTTCATTCTTTATTTGTTTCGTGTTTTTGTTTTACTTTGTTATTGTTTTTTCTTTTGTTTCGTTGTTTGTTTCTTTGTTATTGTTTGTATCTTTGTTTTGGTTTCTTTGCTTTTCTTTTGTTTTATTTTTTTGTTGGGAATTGTTTTGGAAGTATCGTCTTGAGTCTTGGGTTTTATTTATATAGTGTTTTAAGATTTTGTTAACATGTTAAAATTCCATTAAGTTTTGGTTAAATTTCTTTGAAGATTTGGCCAAGGTTGGTATTATGGTTCTCTACAGGTGCCACTGGTAAGGTTGGCACAGTGCCTAGGACAGGGCCATACACGAGACAGAGCTTCAAGAGTGTACTGTAGACGAAGTAAGATTGGCACTATGGGTTAACATCAGTGCCAAGAGTTACGATTAGATGCATTATGGATTCAGATCAGTGCCTTAGACTGAGACAGACTGTGGCATTATGGGTTTAAACCAATGACCATGTCTACGCAAAACTGGCACTAACAGTCTACACCAGTGCCAGAGACTGAGTTAGACTGGCATTAATAGCCTACAACAGTGCCACGGTCAAAGTGAAATTGGCACTCTCAGCGAACCAGTGCCACACTACTCGAGAAATTGTTTAAAAATTCACAGTCGACCGAAACTTTACCCAAAACACGAAAAGAATAGAAGTAAAATATAATATGAATATATCGCTACAAACAGGACATTTATGGCATTAATTACGATCCTCAGTTCACAAATTTATCGTCCATTACCGTTTACTTTCGCTCAGATCAGGTATGTGTATAATAATGACTTTGTCCATTAAATAAAAAAAAATCAAGATACATTAAAAATCATGACATTAAAAATATTCTTATATCAAAATAGAAAAAAAAATAACTACGGGAAATATTGAGGAAGAAACTCACTGACGATAGTCTATACTTTTGTGAGTTCTTTTATTGTTCTGATGAGGGGGTGGAGATTGGGGGGTGGTGAGAGGGGTGGTGAGCGAAGATGGATGAAAAGAAGAAAGGCAGAGAAAGATGAAAGAGTAAGAGAGAGAGAGAGAGAGAGAGAGAGGAGAGAGAAGAGGAGAGAAGAGAGAGAGAGAGAGAGAGAGAGAGAGGAGAGAGAGAGAGAGAGGAGAGAGAGAGAGAGAGAGAGAGAGAGAGAGAGAGAGAGAGAGAGAGAGAGAGAGAGAGAGAGAGAGAGAGAGAGAGAGAGAGAGAGAGAGAGAGAGAGAGTATTATGGTCACTGCCGTAAAACAAAAGGCCCCCCGCCCCCTCCTCCAAAAATTCTTCAACCATAGTATATAAAAACATAAACCTGGGCTGTTGGAGCTTCACCAACACTAGAGTGAGATGAAGCCTCCTGAAGCCTCCAGAGCCTATAAGGTTCCTCCTGACCTAGACGGAAAGAGAAGAAAGAGGGGGTGGGAGATGATGGGAGATAGAGAAAGAAGAAAGAGAGAGAGAGAGAGAGAGAGAGAGAGAGAGAGAGAGAGAGAGTCCTGAAAGTGGTCGTATTCAACCAACGAGTGAAGGAATATTAGATATTTCTCAATGTCATCTTGGGACAATAACCTGACATCAACCTATCACCAACACCCAAATATCCCCAACCTATCACCAACACCCTAAATATCCCCAACCTATCACCAACACCAAATATCCCCAACCTATCACCAACACCCTAAATATCCCCAACCTATCACCAACACCCAATATCCCCAACCTATCACCAACACCCTAAATATCCCCAACCTATCACCAACACCCTAAATATCCCCAACCTATCAACACCTATGTAAATGAAACAAGAAAATCGTCCCCTGTCTCTCCTACTGTAATATTACCCAACAGTGAACTATTTCCCTCAGTCTTACAGTACCCAGCAGTGAACTATTCCCCCAGTCTTACAGTACCCAGCAGTGAACTATTTCAGTCTTACAGTACCCAGCAGTGAACTATTCCTCAGTCTTACAGTACCCAGCAGTGAACTATTCCCTGTCTTACAGTACCAGCAGTGAACTATTCTCAGCTACAGTACCCAGCAGAACTATTCTCACTTACAGTACCCAGCAGTGATCCCTCAGTCTTACAGTACCCAGCAGTGAACTATTTCAGTCTACAGTACCCAGCAGTGATCTATTCCCTCAGTCTTACAGTACCCAGCAGTGAACTATTCTCAGTCTTACAGTACCCAGCAGTGAACTATTTCAGTCTTACAGTACCCAGCAGTGAACTATTCTCAGTCTTACAGTACCCAGCAGTGAACTATTCCCCCTGAAGTCTACAGTACCCAGCAGTGAACTATTCCCCTCAGTCTTACAGTACCCAGCAGTGAACTATTCTCAGTCTTACAGTACCCAGCAGAACTATTCCCCTCTGTTTACAGTACCCAGCAGTGAACTATTTCTCAGTCTTACAGTACCCAGCAGTGATACTCCCAGTCTTACAGTACCCAGCAGTGAACTATTTCAGTCTTACTCCAGCAGTGAACTATTTCTCAGTCTTAGAGTACTCCAGCAGTGAACTATCTCTCAGTCTTACAGTACCCAGCAGTGAACTATTCTGCCCACAGTACCCAGCAGTGAACTATTTCAGTCTTACAGTACCCAGCAGTGAACTTTCTCAGTCTTACAGTACCCAGCAGTGAACTATCCCTCAGTCTTACAGTACCCAGCAGTGAACTATTCTCAGCTTACAGTCCAGCAGAATCCATTTCTCAGTCTTGCAGTACCCAGCAGTGAACTATTTCCTCAGTCTTACAGTACCCAGCAGTGAACTATTCCCCAGTCTTACAGTACCCAGCAGTGATCTATTCCTCAGTCTTACAGTACCCAGCAGTGAACTATTCTCTGTCTTACAGTACCCAGCAGTGAACTATTCCCTCAGTCTTACAGTACCCAGCAGAACTATTCTCAGTCTTACAGTACCCAGCAGTGAACTATTCCCTCAGTCTTACAGTACCCAGCAGTGAACTATTCTCAGTCTTACAGTACCCAGCAGTGAACTATTCCCCAGTCTTACAGTACCCAGCAGTGAACTATTCTCAGTCTTACAGTACCCAGCAGTGAACTATTCCTCGTCTTACAGTACCCAGCAGAACTATTCCCTAGTCTTCAGTACCCAGTGAACTATTCCCCTCAGTCTACAGTACCCAGCAGTGAACTATTCTCTCAGTCCAGCAAACATAAACTCAGGTGCCCCATTAAATTATAGTCACAGGTAGAGACAGGTGTACGTAATACTGGGGGAGGTGTGTGTGTGTGTGTGTGTGTGTGTGTGTGTGTGTGTGTGTGTTTTCCAGAAAGATGTGTACTACGTCAAAAGTTGAAAGAGAAGAAAGAGAGAGAGGGGGAGAGGAAACCCACAGTTGCCAAAACCAAAACCATCAAAGATAACAAAAAAAGGCCAAAAAAAAAAAAAAGCCGAAGACACGTTGCAAAGTCTAAAAAAAAAAAAATAATCCTTCCCGAGAAGCTGAGAAAAACATTATTGGAACTAAGAGAAACGTTATTGGAAAGACTTTACGATCCAGTTCATATGTAAATAACCAAAGTAAAAACAAAAACGACTCTGGGGAAACAAAAATGATAAGAAAAAATAAATAAAATACAGGAACTCGAAATGTTTGACTGAAAATATAGGAACAAAGAAAAAAGGAAACGAGGATAAAGAGAGGAATGGAAATATGGAAGAGTGACAATAAACTTGGGAATTGGGAGGGGAGGGGAGGAAGGGTGATGGGGGAGTATGTAGGAGAGTGATAAAAGGGAGCAATGGAAGAGGAAAGAGAGAGGAGGGAGAATGGAACGTAGGGGAGGAAGAGGAAAAGATGGGAGAGGAAGGGAAAGATGAAACCAGTCAAGTGAAAGGCATAAAAATAAATACTGGAGAGACAGAGAGAGGTAGGGGGAGGTTGGAGGACGAGGGGGAGGCTGGAGGACGTGGTAGGGAGGCCGGAGGACAAGGTAGGGAGGTTGGAGGACGAGTAGGGAGGCCGGAGGACGAGGTAGGAGGCTGGTGGACGAGGTAGGAGGCTGGAGGACGAGGTAGGGAGGCTGGGAGGACGAGGTAGGAGGCTGGAGGACGAGGTAGGGGAGGCTGGAGGATGAGGTGGGGAGGCTAAAGGACGAGGTAGAGAGGCTAAAGGACGAGTAGGTGCCACGAACCCCGACCGCCTGAGCCCCTCAAGACGTGACCTGGCACCACAATTGACTCCTCTCCTACTCCCCTAGCTCCCTCCAGCCCTCCTCCCACCCTCCCTAGTTTTCCTTACTTCCAAGCAGAGTTACCCATAGACGCCCAAGACTGAAGGAGGAAGTACAGAAGGAACGACACACAAGTTGAATATGTTCCTGTTTTTACCCAATGACTACCTGCAGGATGGTGTAGGAGACGTAGGATGGTGGGAGACGTAGGATGGTGAGGGAGACGTGAGGATGGTGTAGAGACGTAGATGGTAGAGACGTAGTGATGGTAGAGACGTGATGGGTGTAGGGAGACGTAGGATGGTAGGGAGACGTGTAGGATGGTGGGAGACGTGTGATGGTGTAGAGACGTGTAGGGTGTTACTGGGGAAGTTTTGATGGACACGTGGGGAGGGAAGAAGGTGAACAACGAATTACATGAATAAAGAGAGAGAGGAGAGAGAGAGAGAGAGAGAGAGAGAGAGAGAGAGGAGAGAGAGAAGAGAGAGAGAGAGAGAGAGAGCTAACTCCAATGTTTGATGTTTTATGTATCGGAACATCTCCCTGGTTTCCCTCCTCTCCTACACCTCCACTCCCTCCTCCTACACCTCCTCCTCTACCCTCCACCCTCCTCCTACACCTCCACCTCCCACACCTCCACCTCCTCCCTTCACTTCTCCTCCTCCACTCCCTCCCCCACCCTCCACCTCTCCTACACTCCACTTCTCACACCTCCTCCACCTCCTACACCCTCCTTCCTCCACCTCCCACACCTCCTCTCCTTCACACCCCTCCACTCCCTCCTCACACCCTCCACCTCTCCACCTCCCCTCCTCCTACACCTTCACTTCTCCTCTCTCCACCTTAGAGTCGCCATTAAGAGTCACAGAATCGCCAAAGTCGCCAATAGGTCGCCATAGTCCTCAACGATTGGCTATGAATTGCCTATACTGAATTCTGATTGGTTTAAGTATATTAACGTTTCTAAACCTATTTCCGGTTGGCCATTAAATACGTATGTTTCTTAAAGCTGAAATCTGATTGGTTTAATATCTTCATGTGTCTTAAAGCTGAACTCTGATTGGCTTAATATCTTCACGTGAATTAAAGCTGAACTCTGATTGGTTTAATATCTTCATGTGTCTTAAAGCTGAACTCTGATTGGTTTAATATCTTCATGTGTCTTAAAGCTGAACTCTGATTGGCTTAATATCTTCATGTGAATTAAAGGTGTACATTGATTGGTCATTAACTATTCACGTATGAGAGAAGCCATCAGGTTAGGTTAGGTTAGGTCAGGCCAGGTCAGGTTAGGTCAGGCCAGGTCAGGTTAGGTCAGGTCAGGCTAGGTTAAGTTAGATTAGGTTAGATTAGGTTAGGTAGGTCATAAAGGCTGCTCAGGACACACTTAGTATGCAAATCTGAGCTGTTAAGGAAATTACATAACATAAAAACAAGTCCAATGATGGTGTCTGTCTGTCTGTGTGTGTGTGTGTGTGTGTCTGTCTGTCTATGTGTGTGTGTTTTTTCTTTCTCTCTGTCTGTCTGAGACGCGTGTGTGTGTGTGTGTGTGTGTGTGTGTCAAACTCGTTACACAAGTGTCCTACTGTAAGTTGAGACACTGATGGACATTGAATACACCTCCTCCTCCCTCCTCCTCCTCCTCCTCTCACCTGCCCACCTCCACCTTCCTCACCTCCTTCCTCCATCCTTTCCTCCACCTTCTCATACCTCCCTCCATCTTCTTCAACTCTCCTCCACCTTCGTCCACTCCCAGATCCTTCGTGGTAGTGGGGAGTAGGAATGGGAGGAGTCGTGGTGTTGGAGGAGGATGGTGTTGGAGGAGTGATGGTGTTGGAGAGTGATGGTGTTGGAGGAGGGTGGTGTTGGAGGAGGGTGGTGGGAGGAGTGGTGTTGGAGAGTGATGGAGGAGTAATGGTGTTGGAGGAGTGATGGTGTTGGAGGAGTGATGGTGTTGGAGGAGTGATGGTGTTGGAGGAGTGGTGGTGTTGGCGTTAGGACATAATATACAGGTGTGTGTGTGTTGACCCATTTAGGTAGAGCGGGCCACAGGACTGCCCGGGTCACCTCTGGTTGCCAGGTAACTCCCGGCCGTCAAGGCTGATACCCGTTACCATGACGACATCACACAGAGGCACAACCATCTCTCTCTCTCTCTCTCTCTCTCTCTCTCACCTAGACACCAGCCTGCACAAAGAGACGCAACATTTCACTGATTACCTTTTCGTCTCCTCCTCCACACGGCTTCTCTCATCCGCATTATTCCCGATTTTCTCTCACCGTATTCCCGAATTCCTCTCACCGTATTCCCGAATTCCTCTCACCGTATTCCCGAATTCCTCTCACCGTATTCGTGTATTTCATCTGAAGGATTTACTTTTTTTCGTCTTGTTGATATGATTAATGAGAAGCCGCGTCTGAGGACCAAAGATATACACTTTATAATTACAGAGATCCCCAATGTGTGTGTGTGTGTGTGTGTGTGTGTGTGTATGTGTGTGTGTCTGTGTGTGTGTGTCTGTGTGTGTATGTGTGTGTGTGTGTCCTGTAGTACCAGCTGTAGTAAGTCCTACACACACAGGAGGGACGGACATCGCCTTACTCAATAGGACAGACAGATGGATGGAAGGCTGTGGCTATTGGTCAGACTTATTGGATCTCAGTGTATTGGAGAAGATAAATAGAAAATGGAAATAAGAGAAGACAAATAGAGGAATTTAAGAGATTTAACGTGATTTAACGTGATTTAAATTGTTTTATTATTGACTTTTTGTCTAATGCTGAATTTTTTTTTGAGGGGGGTCTAGGGTCTTAGGGGGGTGTCTGTCTTTGGGGGTCTAGGGTCTTTGGGGGGTGTCTTAGTCTTTGGGGGTCTAGGGTTCTTGGGGGGTGTCTTGGGGTCTTTAAAATTGGGGTCTTTGGGGGTCTTGGGGTCTTTGGGGTGTCTTATTTAATATAGTAGTTTATGGTCTACAGACTTTAGAAAGGAAATGTGGAAATTAATGTGTTTTTTTTGTTAATGGTGGTTCGGATTTTGACTTTTTAGTGACTCATAAATCAGCATCGCTCATCCTTACCAAGAGCGACTCCGTATCAAGATGTGTCGAGTTGAACGATGGAAAAAAAATCTGTCGGGTTGATCTAAATAATCTGATCTAGAGTTAAAATCCTTGAAAAATCTGAGTTTGACGAAGAGAGAAAGATTAATGGCAAAAAAAAAATCCCTCTAAATCCTGGAATTAAACCTTGGAATCTTGGAATTGGGTCTTGTGAATTTTCAAATGGATTTTTAGGAACTTGGTAAATGGTGCCCGGGGAACTGGGAATATCACACTGGGAATCAGGAATGGTTGGATGGATCTGGGAATTGAGTACAGGAATGGGAATGTTGGAAATGTCACTTCACTTCCTGAGCCTTTGATGTCTTGTGTCAGCCATACAGGAAGAGCAATGGTGTCCAGTTGTTGGTAATCTCTCTCTTCATCCCCACAACAAGTCCTGCAGTCCCCTCAATCTCCCTCTCTCACTCTCTCCCTGCTCCTCCCTCCTCACTCTCCCCACCTCAACTCCCCACACTCTTCCCTCCCTCTCTCTCCTCACCCTAACCTCACCTCCCACCTCCCCTCCTCCTCTCCTAGTCTACACCCCCTTCCCTCCCTCACCCCCTCCTCACCTCCCTCCCACTCCCTCACCTCACCCATCTCCCCCTCACCCTCCTTCACTTTCCTCCCTACCTCATCTCCTCACCATCTCCCTCGACTTCGATAAGCCCAACATCTGCCACAGGATCACTTGGTATTCAAATAAGGAGGAAATAAATAACCTTTTTTTTTACCTTTGAATTTATTAATGAGTCTTCAAGAGTCTGTCTAATTACCTGTCTATTACCTGTATTTTACCTGCCTATTACCTGTCTTTTACCTGTCTAGTTTGTCGGTGTTTTAAGTCTGTGTTCTGTTTTGTGTAAGATTTTTTTAACCTATTTTTTTTTTACGTTTTTTTTTAATTCTGTCAGACAAAGACCTCGATGGCGCCTAGTGAGCGGCTTATTGCGAAACACACACACACACACACACACACACACACACACACACACACACACACACACACGTTTAAAGGCCAGTAATAAAAAGTGATCAAAAAATCCCTGTGCACCTGGTATAACAATTGTTAGATTTCTCCCGTGTTAATACCTACATCATTATACTTTGCTATACTTATTTTAATATTAGGAAATGTTCTTCACAACCAGCATTTACTGTAACAATTACCAATATAACGATAGGTATAACAAGGTATATATCACTGGAGGTATAACACGAACTAAATTATATCATATTTATATCCAGGTGCACAGGGACTTTTCGATCACCTGACGGAAGACCTACCCCAAGGAGTATTCAAGGCGTCAGAACTATTGATTGACGCCTTCAAGGTTTTCCTCCACAACATGAAGTCAGTGAGGCAAGACAGCTAAGCCAGGATATGTTAGCTGAAGCGTTTAGCTGTGAGAGACCATCCCCCACGCAGGCGTTTGTAAGCTGTGTAGCGGAGGGCTTAAGCAGTTGTGGATTGGTAAGTTGAGGTGTCTAGCTGCCAGAGACTAGTTTAGCTTAGGTGTGTAGCTGTTATAAACTACATAAAATCAGCTAAGTAAACCTCAACATCCAATAATTGAACCCCACCAGTCAAGAGAAGTTCACAACACATTACTTGACCCCAACAACTTGACCCCAACAACTTGACCCCAACAACTTGACCCCAACACTAATTAGAACACATCAAACGGACTTAAATACCTCCATAACCTAAACCATGGAACTTAAAGAACACTATTTGAACCCTCAACTTAATCGAACCTTAAACGGGAATACTTGAACCTCCTGACACTAACAAGGATATATAGGGGACCATAACCTACAAAATGAACCCTCAAAATGAACCCCCCAAAACTGAACCCTTAATTGAACGTCAAAAATTGAACCCTTAAATTAACCACCAAAAATGAACCCCCCAGAAAAAGAACCCCCCAAAAATGAAACCACTAGAAAAGGAAACCCCAGAAAATGAACCCAACAAAACTGAACCCTTAAATAAACGTCAAAATATGAACCCTTAAATTAAACCCCAAAAATGAACCCCCAAAAAACTGAACCTCCAAAAATGAACCTGACAGAACTCACCCTCTGGTCACCCCCGGGCAGCCTTCGTAACACTCACCTGGAAAATAAGAAAACAAACATTAAAGTACACAAAATAAATACTGACAGATGTGTAAAATAATGCTGACAGGTGTGTAAATAATGCTGACAGGTGTGTAAATAATGCTGACAGGTGTGTAAATAATGCTGACAGGTGTATGTAAATCTGGCAGGTGTGTAAATAATGTTGACAGGTGTATATAATTCTGACAGGTGTGTAAATAATGCTGATAGGTGTATGTAAATCTGACAGGTATGTAAATAATGCTAACGGGCGTGTAAATCTTACAAGTGTATAAATTCTGGCAGGTGTATATAATTCTGACAGGTGTATATAAGTCTTACAGGTGTATACAATCTGACAGGTGTAAATAATTCTGACAGGTGTAAATAGTTCTGAGAGGTGTATATAATCCTGACAGGTGTGTATAAATTCTGACAGGTGTATAAATCTGACAGGTGTATATAATTCTAACAGATGTAAATAATCCTGACAGTTGCAAAAAAATGCTAACAAACGTAAATAAACTCAGACAGGTGTATAATTCAGACAGGTGTATAATTCTGACAGGTGTAATAATGAGACAGGTATATATATATCTACTCACCTCGACAAGTCTGACCCTCATGCTGTGGTTGTTCAGGTTGTTGTTGTGGATGTTTTGATTAGGGCCGCCAGACCGAGTATTCCGGGTTATTATAACATTGGGAGGAGTCAGCAGCTCTGGCGGCCGCTCACACAACACCGCCATGGTCACTAACACACACACACACACACACACACACACAAAAGGTCACTACTATTGTGGCTAATTATCTACAAAGCCACATTTAACGATCGTGTTTTTGTAAGTACACAGCGATGACTCCACTATCCACGTAATAAAACATTGTAATAATTATTCTTCCTTTCTAATAATTTTTTTTCAGTTTTTGTTGATTTTTAATGATGTTTGTCTGTTATCTTTTTGTGTGTCAAGTTTCTCTGTTAGGTTGATGCGTCACTAAACGTCTCATGGAACAGTGATCATAAACCATTGTGAGAGACAAAGTTGAGAGACATTATGTTTTATTGTCTCTTAGTTATGAGTTAAACCTGAAATAACACAGAAATATTGAGTTATTATATGACTTGTGGCTTTTCACTTTATTTCGTTCATAATAACAGACGTTTAATGATTTTCTCGCTATATATTATGCTTCACTTGGACCTCGCTTCACCTGTCCTTCGCTTCACCTGTCCCTCGCTTCACCTGTCCCTCGCTTCACTTGCCCTTCACTATCAATAATAATAATAATAATAATAAAAATAATACTAACAACAACAACAACAATAACAAATAATAATAATAATAACAACAACAACAACCACCACCACCAAACCGCCTTAACATGAATAAACTCTACGGTGTTTAGTCGCCACATTTCACTTACTCTCCCTAACAACAGGGAAGCCAATCAGAAGCTTATGAGCCTTTACTAACAAGCAATGTGTGTGTGTGTTAGTGATGAGTGTGTGGTGGACCAATAAGTGTGTGTAGTAATGATGAGTGTGTGTTTCTGAGAGTGTGTGTGTGTGTGTGTGTGTGTGTGTGTCAAAACGGCTTAGCTGGAAACATAATTAACAAAAACAAAAACATAAGCCCAATAAATCTGATTAATTTACAAGAAAAAAAAACAAATAAATGGTTTTAATTTTACTTTCCACCGACGAAAAAAAACTCAAGCTTTGGATTTTAATTTCGTCCATAATATAATACCCGGAGGCCCTCGGTGCATATTGCTGACCTGAGTATTATCCCTCCCCCTCACCCTGCTCTCACCCCTGCCCTCTCCTCCCTCACCCTCTTCCTGCTCT
Organism: Homarus americanus; assembly: GCF_018991925.1. NCBI lineage: Eukaryota > Metazoa > Arthropoda > Malacostraca > Decapoda > Nephropidae > Homarus > Homarus americanus. Next base: position 23,020,104 of record NW_024741901.1, on the reverse strand, counting down.
CACCCCCTGCCCCCCCCCTCTCTCCCACCCTCCCTCACCCCCCCCCCTCTCTCAGTCTCACCCTCCTCTCACCCCCCCCCCCCCCTCACCTACTCTCCACCCCTGCCCCCCCCCCTCACCCTCACCCTGCTCTCACCCCTGCCCCCCCCTCTCTCCCACCCCTCCCCTACCTCACTTTCTCTCACCTGCCCCCTCCCCCTCACCTCACCCTGCTCACCCCTGCCCCCTCACCCCTCACCCCTGCCCCCCTCACCCCTCCCCCTCACCCTGCTCCTCACCCCTGCCCCCCCACCCACCCCTACTCTCACCCCTGCCCCCTCTCTCCCCCTCTGCCCCTGCCCCTCCTCCCCTCCCTTTCTTTCTCCACCCCTGCCCCTCACCCCTCACCCCTCACCCCTGCTCTCACCCCTGCCCCCTCACCCCTCCCACCCCTCACCTGCTCTCACCCCTGCCCCCTCCCCACCCCCTGCCCCCTCCCACCCCTCACCCTACTCTCACCCCTGCCCCCCCCTCCCCACCCCTCACCCCTGCTCTCACCCCTGCCCCCTCTCTCCAATTTCACCCTGCCCCCTCCCTCTCTCACCCCTCACCCCTGCCCCCCTCTCTCAGTCTCTACTATACGTGTTCGCTATTATTAATTATTTTTGTTATAATCTGTTTATTATCCTTATTGTGTCGTATTTCTCCTTCATCTATCATTTCCTTTTCTTCTGTTTACTTTTCTTCTTTTCTTCCTTCCTTCCTTCCTTCCTTCCTTCATTCTCCATCTTCTCCCTTCCTTGTTATTCTTGTTTACCTTCCTTCTATTCTTTCTTTTTCCTTCTTCCTTCCTCCTTCTTCATCATCTTCCTTCTACTCCTCCCTTTCTTCTCTCTTCATCACCTTCTTGTAGGAATTAATTAAACCCACTAATGACTGTTTTCACTCGAGGCGGCAGACTGTGACCCCAAACCATTTGTCAAAACCAGAAAGGAAGTTTTTTTTTAGCTTTTATTATTATTTTTGGGTTGTTCTATATTTTTATGGTTTAGGAAGGAGGGATGAGGGGAGGATGAGGAGGAAGGGAGGAGGGAGGAAGGAGGAAAGAAGAAGGAGGAAAGGAGGAGGGAGGAGGAGGGAGGGGAGGAGGGAGGGAAGAACAGTTAAACTCAATAAACGACAAACTGGCCAAGCCACCACAGCCTCCACCTTCAAGCTGGTGCCTCGCTCCCTGCTGCCTCGCTCCCTCCTGCCTTACCCCCTGCTGCCACACCCCCTGCTGCCTCTCCCCTGCTGCCTCTACCCTGCTGCCTCGCTCCCTGCTGCCTCACCCTCTGCTGCCTCTCCCCTGCTGCCTCACATTCCTGATATCCAACGAATGCAAAAGAGTTTTACAGAGGCAAAAAGACCCCGTGACTCTTGCATTATTGACACACACACACACACACGGAGAGAGAGAGAAAAGAGGGAATTTTAACATCAAACAATAACCACACACACACAATACAGCCTCTCTCTCTCTCACTTCCACAAGACTCATTCAACACTTCCACCTCACAACATTACTGTATACGGTCTCAGGTGTATCTATATAGTTAGGTTAGGTTAGTTAGTGGTGAAATATTGACGAGTAAGAATTCTGAGCTAACGTCTTGCCTCCATTACCGCGAGAGTTAAGAAGGATGTGTAGTGATGTGTTATTCCCTCAGGTAAACCCTAAGACAAATGACATGGGTGATGCGCCGACCTAACCTAACCTAACCAATCGTCATCACCGTAATCTGTGTCGTATCTTAAAGTTTGTTACGACAGATTGTTGCCCTAAATCTCTTTCTCTCTATGCCAGGGCAGAAAAAATTGCCCGTATAAATCTTTCCGAATATATGGTTGGGGGAAGGGAGGGAGGGTATGGGGAGGGTTGGAGAAAGGGAGGTGAGGAAAGGGAGATGGAGCGGAAGGTGGAGGTGGGTGGGAGGGGAAGGGGAGGATAGTCATTTATTTTCCATTATTTACAAATCATTTACGAGGACTTGTAAATCATCTGGATTTTTTCGTTTTTTATCCATCATTATTTCACCATTTCCCGCCTAGCCACACCATCTCCCTCCTAGCCACACCATCTCCCGCTTAGCCACACCACCTACCTCCTTGCTTACGCCATCTCCCTCCTAGCCACATCATCCCCCTCCTAGCCACACCACCAACCCACCTCGCCACACTGTCTCTCCAACTCTCTTTCTCCTCCACCTTCCTCTTCACCATCCAATTTCCTTTTCAATATCTCCAATATATGCCTCCTCTTATGCACCACCCACTGTCAACAACCACCCAGCCACCCACTACCAACATTCCTACTCTCACCATCTGCCAATCCACCTACATTCAAAACATTCGACTTGATCTTCACTCTGACCTTGACCTTCACTTCTAACCTTGACCTCTGACCTTCACTTCTAACCTTGACCTCTGACCTTGATCTCTGACCTTGACATTTGACCTTCAATTCTAACCTTGACCTCTGACCTTCACTTCTAACCTTGACCTCTGACCTTGACCTCTGACCTTGACCTCACACACTTGGTTCTGAGTTTCTCTGGAGGTTTTTTTCTTAATTTTTGTCTAGCCGGGAACGTGAGATGTGACGCTGAGGTGAAATTAACTCCGTTCAAGATGGTATTAAGAATCACTTCCCCGGAGGTGTTAATTAAGAACTGTCAGGTGAAGAGGATAGTGAGGAGAGTGAGTTGGATAGTGGAGAGGATAGTGAGGATAGTGAGGAGAGTGAGTTGAATAGTGGAGAGGATAGTGAGGAAGGTTAGGTAGAGTCAGGAGGTCCTCAGTTGTCTCCCAAGATACCAATAATGAAGACTCTTTAACTTTCACCATTCACGAGCGTCATTCATCACCCCTCACACACACACTCTCTCTCTTTCTGTCTGTCTGTCTGTCTGTCTGTCTGTCTGTCTGTCTATCTGTCTGTCTGTCTGTCTGTTTCTCACCCTGTCTGTCTATCTGTTTGTCTGTCTGTTTCTCACCCTGTCTGTCTGTCTGTCTGTCTGTCTGTTTCTCACCCTGTCTGCTGTCTATTTCTCACCCCTGTCTGTCTGTCTGTTTCTCCCCTCTGTCTGTCTGTGTTTCCACCCACCAACTCTGTCTGTCTCTCTCTCGGCAGAATTAATAACGAGGCTTTAAATGAATCAAAACCCACATCATGCCCCCCCCCCCCTTCCCTCCCAAACACATCAGCAAAACACACGACACCCATATGGCAAGACTCATCACGTTGCCAGATAGTAAACAAACCATTTAGTAATACAGATTAATACTCACAAATAAATCGACCACTCAAGCGTGTATTTAGTCATTATTTTATCAAAGAGAAACCATTAGTGTTTATTTAACTGTTTAAAATACATTTATACACAAGTACAGGTAATGATTTAAGTAAATATATATTCTTTAGTAAATCAGGGTTACATAAACGCTTTAATGTATATAGTACTCATTAAATCAGGGTTATATAAACGCTTTAGTGTATATCCCAGGCAGGTAAATCCATTAGTACAAATAAGCAGTATTAATGGCGTTACACATGACTGACCTGACTCTTCCGTTTACAAGATGACCTGACGGAGAGATACAAGGTCAAAGGTCACTGTGGGTGTGTGTGTGTGTGTGTGTGTGTGTCTAAAGGTCACTCACACACACACTTAGTGGGTGTGTGTTTAAAGGTCAAGCTGTAAGGTGACTGGTTATATGGGGAGACAGGTGAGCAATAAAGGAGAGAGAGAGAGAGAGAGAGAGCCAAGTGGAACTTAATCGATTCCAAAACTTCAGTCAGCGCTTCAAACCCGCCGCGACCCTGCCATCATTTTGCCTTCCCTACTATCATTCTGTCCATTTCTTCCATCATTCTGTCTTCCGTGCTATCATTCTGCCTTCCCTGCTATCATTCTGTCTGTTCCTGCCATCATTCTGCCTTCCCTGCCATCATTCTGTCTGTTCCTGCCATCATTCTGCCTTCCCTGCCATCATTCTGTCTGTTCCTGCCATCATTCTGCCTTCCCTGCTATCATTCTGTCTGTTCCTGCCATCATTCTGCCTTCCCTGCCATCATTCTGTCTGTTCCTGCCATCATTCTGCCTTCCCTGCCATCATTCTGTCTGTTCCTGCCATCATTCTGCCTTCCCTGCCATCATAATAATAATAATAATAATAATAACAACAACAACCACCACCACCAACAAACCGCCTTAACATGAATAAACTCTACGGGGTTTAGTCGCCACATTTCACTTACTCTCTCTAACAACAGGGAAGCCAATCAGTCAGTCAAATCACCACTCTCAGTCAGTCAAGTCACCATCACTCAGTCAGTCAAGTCATCATCCTCAGTCAGTCAAGTCACCATCACTCAGTCAGTCAAGTCACCATCACTCAGTCAGTCAAGTCACCATCACTCAGTCAGTCAAGTCACCATTCTCAGTCAGTCAAGTCACCATCACTTAGTCAAGTCACCATTCTCAGTCAGTCAAGTTACCATCACTCAGTCAGTCAAGTCACCATTCTCCAGTCCAGTCAAGTCACCGTACTCAGTCGATCCGGTTACCATCACTCAGTCGGTCAGTGCCTGGGCTACTCCAGTCCAGTCAGGTCACCATCACTGAGTCAAGTCACCATTCTCCAGTCAGTCAAGTTACCATCACTCAGTCAGTCAAGTCACCCTCACTCAGTCAGTCAAGTCACCATCACACAGTCGGTCAGGTCACCATTCTCAGTCAGTCAGAAGTCACCATCACTCCAGTCAGTCAGAGTCACCATCACTCAGTCAGTCAAGTCACCATCCTCCAGTCAGTCAAGTCCTGCCATTCTCCATTCTGGTCAAGTCACCATCTTCCAGTCAAAGTCTACCATTCTCAGTCAGTCAAGTTACCATCACTCAGTCAGTCAAGTCACCATCCTCGGTCGGTCAAGTCACCATCACTCAGTCCCGATTCAAGTACCATCCTCCAGTCAGTCAAGTCACCATCACTCAGTCAGTCAAGTCATCATCCTCAGTCAGTCAAGTCACCATCACTCAGTCAGTCAAGTCACCATCACTCAGTCAGTCAAGTCATCATCCTCAGTCAGTCAAGTCACCATCACTCAGTCAGTCAAGTCACCATCACTCAGTCAGTCAAGTTACCATCACTCAGTCAGTCAAGTCACCATCCTCAGTCAGTCAAGTCACCATCACTCAGTCAGTCAAGTCACCATGGCAAGTGGTCAAGTCACCATCACTCAGTCAGTCAAGTCACCATCACTCAGTCAGTCAAGTCACCATCACTCAGTCAGTCAAGTCATCATCCTCAGTCAGTCAAGTCACCATCACTCACTCTCTCCCTTATCTTATTTTTCACATCTTTATTCATAATTGTGTGTTGTTTGTTCGAACCCCGGCTGAGTGATCCATCATCCTCTCCCTACTTGGCTGTCTCCCTTCCTCCCTGGCTGTCTCCCTTCCTCCCTGGCTGTCTCCCTGACTGTCTCCTTCTCTCCCTGACTGTCTCCCTCCCTCCCCGACAGTCTCCCTCCCTCCCTGACAGTCTCCCTCCACTCCTGATGACCAGTCTCCCTCCTCCCCTGACAGTCTCCCTCCCTCCCTCCTGACAGTCTTCCTCCTCTCGAGCAGGCTCCCTCCCTCCATGACTGTCTCCCTCCCTCCTCCCTGACAGTCTCCTCCTCCCTCCTCCTCCGCCCCGCCTCCCTCCCTACAAACGTCACCAGTAAATAATTTCTCCCGTAAAATCATCTCATCTTGAAGAATAGTTTTATGACATGAGCAACAGTGACAAAAATAACCAAACTCCCCCAGCGTCAATAACTTACCTCCTCGCTCGTCAACACCGGTATCAAGGCCCAGTGAGACAAGTTACCGAGGCTCTTGACGCCAGCACAAGCGATCAACAACGTCTGGCGCCCCCGTCAACGCCAGCAAGAGCGAGCAACAACGTCTGGCGCCCCCGTCAACGCCAGCAAGAGCGAGCAACGACGTCTGGCGCCCCCGTCAACGCCAGCAAGAGCGAGCAACAGCGTCTGGCGCCCCCGTCAACGCCACTTTGAACGATCAAGAACGTCCTGGCGCCCCCCGTCGCGCCCAGCCACGAACGTTAACAACGTCTGGCGCCCCCGTCAACGCCAGCACGAACGACGTAACCAACGTCTGGCGCCCCGTCAACGCCAGCACGAACGATCCAGAACGTCTGGCGCCCCGTCAACGCGCCCAGCACGAACGATCGCCGCAACGTCTAGCGCCCCGTCGGACGCCAGCACGAACGACCAGCAACGTCTGGCGCCCCGTCGCGCCTGGCACGAACGATCCAGAAACGTCTACCGGCGCCCCCGTCAACGCCAGCACGAACGATCAACAACGTCTGGCGCCCCCGTCAACGCCAACACGAACGATCAACAACGTCTGGCGCCCCCGATCACTCTTAATGATGCGAAGCGGTTGTGTGTGTTGTCAAAAGCTTCACCTCAGTTACAAAATTTACAAGAAATGAAAGGAATTGATCTTAATATAGGAAACCAGCGATTAAAATTGACATCTACAGGTAAAAAATCGCCAGGTAGCCTCCTATGTGTGTGTGTGTGTGATCTATAAGCTGTACCACTACCATTCAACTCACTTTACCGTCAAGAGGTTCACGTGTAATAGAGAGACAGTTTTCCATCTCTCTTTCGTCTTCCTGCTGCCTACAGAGTCAACACAGCCTGGACCTCAAGACAGTATTTACACAACCCACGCGACTCAGTTCTTGAGGGTCACTCTGGGGATGAACCTAACATTATCTCAACTAATTCTTCAACTGTATATTATAATTTATATTTGGAATTATTGTTAATATTACGGAGTTATTTATCTTATTTTTCTTTATATTTCAATCTTTATTGATTTCATTTTATTGCTGATCTCTCTCTCTCTCTCTCTCTCTCTCTCTCTCTCTCTCTCTCTCTCTCTCTCTCTCTCTCTCTCCGTTCGGTTCCACATTAGTCATCTTTAATCTCAACTTGGCATCAATACAAAGAGACAATCACAATGAGCCATAGTCTACACACACACACACACACACACACACACACACACACACACACAGGAGCTGGCCCCCAAAACCAAGTTAACAGGACACGTTCTTCGATAGTCGGGCCAAGGAGGAGGGTGGGAGGAGGAGGGAGAAGGTGGCAGGAGGGGAGGGGGAAGATAGGGGGAAGGAAGAGACGGATGTAAGAGAAAGAAGAAGGGTGATGAAGATGGGAGGGAGAGAAGGAATTAAATTACTCCTTCCCGCGAAATTCACAAAACGCCGCCTCTTCCTCCTCACAGGCTCACGGCCAGCTGTCTCCTCAGTCCTGACCGTAACTATAAATGTTTACGAGTCCGTCACAATAATTCACCCTCACCTATACCACCACCACTACACCCAACCCCCACCACTGCACCACCTGCACCACTATGCCAGCCCCCACCACTGCACCACACCTACACCCACCCCCACCACTACAGCACTTTACACCACCCCCCACCACACCACCCCACCTACACCACCTCCACCACTACACCCCACCACCACACCACCTCCACCACTACCCACCCCCCACCCACTACAACACCTCCACCCCTCCACACCCACTCCACTGACCCCTACCCCCCCTCAACCAAATTCTCCCTTCTCTCCATCCTCTAATCTTTCACTCCCTTACATCCTCACCTTCCCTCACCCCTCTCCCACACACCCCTCCCACCCTCTCCCACACCCTCTCCCTCACCCCTCCTCCCCACCTTCACCCTCTCCCTCACCCTCTCCCACACCTTCACCCTCTCCCTCACCCTCTCCCTCACCCTCCCCACCCCTCACCCTCCGCCTCCAGAAGAGTAAGAAAATAAACAAAGAATGTTTTCCTTTATATTTTGTATACCAAAATGGTTAACTGAAGCTCACTGATCCCTTAACAGAACCCTAACCTATCCTATCCAAACCTGTCCTTAACCTATCCTAACCTATCCTATCCTATCCTAACCTATCCTAACC
>NW_024741901.1:22957056-23007056 GCF_018991925.1 Homarus americanus | reverse complement strand
TCTCCTCTCCCTCACCCTCTCCCCTCACCCTCTCCCTCCCCTCGTTACACCCCCCACCCACCCCTACAAACACCGAAATTCAAGATTGAAAATATATCGAGTAACCATGACCTCCCAGCTCACCCCCTCCCCACACCCACCCCTCCCCCACCTCACCCTCCCCCACCCCACCCCTCCCCCACACCCACCCCTCCCCCACCTCACCCTCCCCCCACACACCTCACCCTCCTCACCCTTAATATGACCCGAGGTTGCCCCTTAAATTAGATAAAGGAGAAAGATCCTCCCAAGACTGACCTGGGACTCACTTCAACCAGGTCAGGTCAGGTCAGGTCAGGTCAGGTCAGGTGTAAGTATAAAATAATTAACTTATAAACAATCACTTTTACTTAAGACTTACTTATTTTATCTCACCTGTTAGAAGCATACAGGTGTAGTGAATATATTGTCTCAACCCCTTTAATACGACCACCTCAACCCCTTTAATACGACCACCTCAACCCCTTTAATACGACCACCTCACCATCTTAAACAGCAAAGTGTGTTCGTACTCAAGGGGTCAACTTATCGTACTCAAGGGGTCAAGTTATCGTACTCAAGGGGTTAAGTTATCGTACTCAAGGGGTTAAGTTATCGTACTCAAGGGGTTAACTTATCATCTCAAGGGTTAAGTTATCGTACTCAGGAGTTAAGTTATCGTACTCAAGGGTTAAGTTATCGTACTCAAGGGTTAAGTTATCGTACTCAAGGGGTTAAGTTATCGTACTCAAGGAGTTAAGTTATCGTACTCAAGGGTTGATTATCGTACTCAAGGAGTTAGTTATCGTACTCAAGGGGTTAAGTTATCGTACTCAAGGGTTAATTATCGTACTCAAGGGTTAAGTTTTATCGTACTCAAGGGGTTGAGTTATCGTACTCAAGGAGTTAAGTTATCGTACTCAAGGGTTGAATTATCGTACTCAAGGGTTAAGTTATCGTACTCAAGGGTTAAGTTATCGTACTCAAGGAGTTAAGTTATCGTACTCAAGGGTTAAGTTATCGTACTCAAGGGTTTAGTTATCGTACTCAAGGGGTTAAGTTATCGTACTCAAGGTTAAGTTATCGTACTCAAGGGTTAAGTTATCGTACTCAAGGGTTAAATTATCGTACTCAAGGGGTTAAGTTATCGTACTCAGGGGTTAGTTATCGTACTCAAGGGGTTAATATTTCGTACTCTTTTATTAAACACACTGGAACGCAACACAATATAATTCAATACAAAAGAAAAAATTAAAATGATCACACACACACACACACACACACACACACACACACACACGACGTAATCATAACATCTAGGTCTATTACAAAGTACAAGGAACATGAACAATGAATAATAAAGCCACAAGTAACGTTAAATAACCCGGAAATAGTGGAAGTGATCGTACGTCTGGCTAGCATATATACACTAACACACATACACACAAACAAACAAACAAACAAACTACACACACACACACACTACCTTCCATCTCAAGAAAATAACTTTATAGGTCTTATATTCCGTTTAAAAAGGGGGGGAAATCGCCTTTAAGTCCACAAGATTCTGGTGTAACGCAGCGCCTCGCCTTAACGTGACCCGTAAATCTCTTCCCCTGACACGGCAATCATCTCGTATATAAATCCAGTTTGTGTAGGTGACTCACGGAACACATATCTTACCATAAACCTAAATAAACCTTTGTCACGTTGGTTTAACATTGATGTTTAAACCAAGCTGAAGCAAACTGTAACCTGTGGGGTAAGATAAGCTTCACCAGGAGTTAGTTAAAAGTTTTAAGCTTAGTTAAGTTAAGCTTTAAGTTTGGGTCGTGAATTCCGCCGAAACACCACAGGCTTTAATGTGTTAGGATTGTGTATTGAGAGAGAGAGAGAGAGAGAGAGAGAGACTAAATTGAAGTCTGTTTTTCTCTCTCCAATCTTACTTCTCCTTATCCTCCTCTTCTTGCTCCCCTTCCACCTATTCCTCCTCTCTTTCCCCTCCTGCTCCTCCTCCCTCTCCACTCCTCCTCCTCATCCTGCCCCTACACCTCCTCCCCCTTCCTCCACCACCGTGTCTAGACTGTGGGATCTACTCCACCATCACGTCACCATCACGTCACCATCATCACCACTATCATCACATCACCATCATCATCACCATAAAACTAAGCCTAACCTAACCCCTCAAGTAAAATAAACAAGGGGTGTCTAATCTTCATATGATCCCTCACTTACTTATTCCACGTATATCAAAAAAAGTGAAATATTTCCCCTTTAATCTGATTCCCTCAAGATTTCCTTGGTGAACGGAACTTTATTTTCTCGTGGTGTCGAGGAGTGAGTAATGTGTAGAGCATCTCTTCGTCTGCCTCGCCGTCTGTAGTATAGGAAGGCTTTGAGGTGAGGGTGGTGGGTGTTTCTGAGTGGTTGTGCATTGTACCGTGTCTTGAGAGAGGGAAGGACTCTCTCTCTCTCTCTCTCTCTCTCTCTCTCTCTCTTCTCTAATTCCGGGTAAATTGGTGAATGATGGAGAAGAACAGCGGCCTCCCAGTTCCCGCAACCTCATTAAGGCAGCCTCGCTATGGCAACATCACTCTGGCAAGCGTTACTATGGCAACATCACTATGGCAACATCACTATGGCAACTTCACTATGACAAACATGACTCTGGCAACCTCACTATGGCAACATCACTATGGTAAACGTAATTATGCCAACCTCACTCTGGCAACATCACTATGGCAATATCAGTATAACAACTTCACTATGGCAAACGTTAATATGGCAACCTCACTCGAGTAATGAAACAATGGCACCATAACTATGCCAACTCACTGTGGCAACCTCGCTGTGGCAGTCACTATGGCAACGCCGCAGCATCACCGGGAAATCCCTCGTCACGAATGACTAACCACGATAATTCCCTCACCTACTCTCCCCCCCCCCTACACTCACCCTCCCCACCCCTACACCCTCCCCATCGTTCCTCCCCTCCAGCATCCTACAGTAAATCCTTCCTCCCCATCCTTCCTCCCCAGCTCCACCAAATAGGACTCTTAATCTCCCCGACCATACAAGAGCATTTTACCCCCGATGTCTCAACACGAGTCACTAAGTTGTTGGTTTATGTCAGAGGAACAACAACAACAAACACACTAACCTAACCTAACCTAACCTAACCTAACCTAACCTAGCCTAGCCTAACTAACTAACCTAACCCTAACTTAACCTAACCTAGCCAACCCTAACCCAACACAACCTGGCCTAACTAACCTAACCTAACCTAACCTAAACCCTAACCCTAACCTAACCCTAACTAACCCTAACCTAACCTAACCCTAACCTAACCTAGCCTAGCTAACCTAACTAGCAAGCCTAACTAACCTAACCTAACTAACCTAACCCTAACCTAGCCTAGCCTAACCTTAGCTAGCTAGCCTAACCTAACCTAGCCTAGCCTAACCTAACCTAACCCAACCTAACCTAACCTGGCCTAGCCTAACCTAGCCTGGCTTAAGCCCTTACAACCCCTAGCACAACCTAACCTAACCTAGCTCAACCTAGCCTAGCCTGGCCTGGCCTGGCAACCCTAACCTCAACCTAACCTAACCTAGCCGGCAGATGATGACATAAGGAAAATGATGAGAGGAGGAGGAGGAGGAAAAGGAAGAGGGAGGAGGAAAAGGAGGAGGGGGAGGAAAAGGCGGTTTATCTTCTCCTCCTCCTCTCCTCCTCTTCCTTTACTTCTCACTCTCTTTTTTTCTCCACCTCCTCTTCTCCTCTCTCTCCTCCTCTTCTTCTCCACCTGTTCTCTTCATCTTCTTCTCCTCCTCTCCTCCTCCTCTTCTCCTCCCTCTCCTCCTCCACCTCTTCTCTTCATCTTCTTCTCCTCCTCTTCTCTTATCCTCCTCTTCCTCTCCTCCTCCCAATACTAGACCACACGGTTTATAGCACTGTTATGCCACCACACCCACCACAACGCTGCCTCCAGAAGGATCCCACACAAGAGGCCGCCACCTCTCTCTCTCTCTCTCTCTCTCTCTCTCTCTCTCTCTACAAGTGTTAGGACAGGTGTTGCAGGTATTAATACGGTAATAAGACAGGTGTTAGACAGGTGCTAATACAGGTGTTAGGACAGGTGTTAGGACGGGAGTTAGTACAGGTGTAGAGACGGTAGACAGGTGTTAGGACGGGTGTTAGTACAGGTGTGAGACGGTAGACAGGTGTTACGGGTGTTGGTACAGGTGTAGAGACGGTAGACAGGTGTTAGGACGGGTGTTAGTACAGGTGTAAGGAACTGACAGACAGGTGTTAGGACGGGAGTTAGTACAGGTGTAAGGACGGTAGACAGGTGTTAGGACGGGTGTTAGTACAGGTGTAAGACAGACAGTGGACAGGTGTTAGGACGGGTGTTAGTACAGGTGTAAGAGACGGTAGACAGGTGTTAGGACGCGTGTTAGTACAGGTGTAGAGACGGTACACAGGTGTTAGGACGGGTGTTAGTCAGGTGTAAGACAGACGGTAGACAGGTGTTAGGACGGGTGTTAGTACAGGTGTAAGACGGTAGACAGGTGTTAGGACGTCGATACAGGTGTAGAGACGGTAGACAGGTGGGACGGGAGTTAGTACAGGTGTAGAGACGGTAGACAGGTGTTAGGACGGGTGTTAGTACAGGTGTAGAGACGGTAGACGGGTGTTAGTACAGGTTGTAGAGACGGTAGACAGGTGTTAGGTGATACAGACAGTCTCTCGTACACCGTCCCAGTTCTTTATCATTATATTTCACTTTTAAGGAGACAAACTTTACTACTTTGTTATAATATTATTCCAAAACTTTTCTTCCTCTAACAACTTTTTTTTTATGTCTGACAATTTATAAGCCGGAAACTTTTCCTTCTTGTTATAATAACTTATATCATTACTGGTCTGTAGCTCAGTCACACTGGTCTAACCTAACCTAACCTAACCTGACCTAACCTAACCTATCCTAACCTAACCTATCCTACCTGAAGCATAACACCGGCCGTCTCCTCTTGGCACCGATCACAGCAACCCCACATAATACACCCACACCCACACACACACAAGTATATATAATGGAAACCCCTCGAGATTGAGGACGGTCGGCCCAAGGGCCACCTAGGCGTGAATTTGTTTAAGGTGTAGAAACTGTCGCCATCACAACACCACACCCTGAGTTAACGAGCTGCATGACCCAGTGTCACGGAATAGTCCGAGAAGACCGGACAACTCGCCAACTGCAGTGGTTAACCATTACCCCAGAACACGATCAGCACATCGATTAACATCCAGGTTTCCTATTACTGCTGGGTAGACAGAGGCAAATGGCGTAAAGAAACTTGCCCATAGTTTCACCCTGCCCAGGGATCGAACTCAGATCCGTTCGCTTGCGAGGCGAGAATACTGACCCAAGAAGTCCATACACACGCACAATGTTGCATATGTGGTGGGCTACATCTAGTGCGGGAGGGGCGGCGTTAATGGACTCGTAGAGGACGTCAAGCAGAAATACATACAGACAGTCTCCATACATCAGAAGAACAGACAGACATCTTGACAGACAGACAGCCGGACAGACAGACAGACAGCCGGGCAGACAGACAGACAGTCAGACAAACAATTAGGAAAGTGGTTGAGTTGTGTGTGTGTGTGTGGGGAGATGATCCTGTCATTATCAATCTTGTGTAATTATCGTCAGTGTGGGCGAGTCGTCACACACACACACACACACACACACACAGAACCATACATCCCACAACCTCTCTCTCTCTCTCTCTCAAATCGACACAGGAAATCTTTTATCTCTATGCTGAATGAGGGGCAGGAGGGGAGGCAGGAGGGGAGGGCAGGAGGGTAGCGAGGGGAGGGCGAGAGGGAAAGGCAGGGAGGCAGAAGGATAGCGAGGGAGGGCAGGAGGGAGGCAGGAGGGTAGCGAGGAGGGCAGGAGGGAGGGCAGGAGGGTAGCGAGGGAGGGCGAGGGCAGGGAGGGCAGAAGGATAGCGAGGGGAGGGGCAGGAGGGAGGGCAGGAGGGGTAGCGAGGGGAGGGTGCAGGAGGGAGGGCAGGAGGGTAGCGAGGGAGGGCGAGAGGGAGGCAGGAGGGTGCAGAAGGATATGAGGGGAGGGCAGAGGAGGGCAGGAGGGTAGCGAGGAGGGCGAGAGGGAGTGCAGGGAGGGCAGGAGGGAGGGCAGGAGGGTAGCGAGGGAGGGCGAGAGGGAGGCAGGGAGGGCAGGAGGGAGGTAGGGAGGGCAGGAGGGAGGTACGGAAGGCAAGAGGGGGGTAGGGCAGGAAGGAGGTAGGGCAGGAAGGAGGTAGGGAGGGCGAGAGGGAGGAGTGGTGGAGAGATGGGGAGGTGATAGGACAGGTGTGGGCGTGTGTCGGTGCCAGTCAGGTCCTGCTACTTGATACCTGATAATACAGTGACCAGACCTTAACCCCGGGGCCCAACCATAGTACTCCCTTACAGCCACCATTAACCTAACCTAACCTAACGTAACCTAACCTAACCCCGGGGCCCAACCATAGTACTCCCTTACAGCCACCATTAACCTAACCTAACGTAACCTAACCTAACCCCGGGGCCCAACCATAGTACTCCCTTACAGCCACCATTAACCTAACCTAACGTAACCTAACCTAACCATCTTTACCTCTCCACTTAACATTCATGGAACATATTGTCTGCTACACCAAAACAAACTCAGTGTTGCCAAATCCCTCCCAAGAAAAACAAAATCTTACATTAATATTAATTTATTTATCATTAACGACAACAATAATTAAAGTCACAACAATAACAACAGATGATACAATACCTGATCAATTACAATACGTATTTATATTATTTTTGTTATATATACAATACATGTGGAAGCCAATCACGAAATATTTATGACAGAGGAATATTAGCTAAAAGTATATAACTAAAACGTGTGGATATTACAATAGTATTTTACTTACAATAACAACAATACTTACGATAACAGCTCTCTCTCTCTCTCTCTCTCTCTCTCTCTCTCTCTCTCTCTCTCTCTCTCTCTCTCCTTCACACTGCCTCTCTCTCCCTCATACGCCCTCCCTCCAAGGAATAAATCTCCCTACACTGTCAACACACCTCAACAAGAGTCATTAATCCCCCTGTAATCCCTCTCGACAAATAATCCCACTTGGCTGATATTAATCCCCTTCGTTATGTTGACTAACTTGGCCTCAGTAATCTCTCTCTCCATTCTGTCCGGCACAGTTTACAATGAAGCGGTAAAGGAGATAGGAAAGAGAAGAAGGAAAGATGATACATAGATAATGGTGGAATAAGAGAAGGAGGAGGAGGGAAGAAGAGGAAGGAGAGGGAGGAGTAAAAAGAAGAAGAGAATGAGGAAGAGGGGAGAGAAAGAAGAGGAGAGGGAGGAGGAACAAGAGGACGAGAGGGAAGGTGAACAAGAAGGAGAGAGGAGGGGGGAGGAGGAAGATAAGAGGATGAAGAGGGGAGGGGAGGAGGAGAGGCTCTAATATGGGGTTAAAGGTCAACAAGATTTACTTCGGAACAAAAATCTACCTGATGAAAGGACAAATGTGTGTGTGTGTGTGTGTGTGTGTGTGTGTGTGTGTGTGTGTGTGTGTGTGTGTGTGTGTGTGTGTGTATGTGTGTATGTGTGTGTGTGTGTGTATGTGTGTATGTGTGTGTGCGTGTGTGTGTGTGTGTGTGTGTGTATGTGTGTGTGTGTGTGTGTGTGTGTTTATATACACACACACCAATTCGTACTTAACGCAGAAACAGGATATATCACACAATAACGGGACATGGTTCACCCCAACGTGATATATTACACATTAAAGGACTATATTAGGCTATAAAGGGATATAACACACAATGGCAGGATATATTACACAAAAACGTGATATAATGCTCAATAACAGGATACATGACGCATAATAGGAAATATCCACAATAACAGGATACGCTATAGAGAGACCCAGTACGTATTAAATAGGTTAAAATACGCTAATAAGGAGACGCCGTACGTATTAGAGAAACCCTAAAATACGCTAAAAAAGAGATTCGTTATCTAGTACAGGTCCTAAGAGACGCCATAAATCACGGTGGTGTGTCCCCAGGCTGTATGAGTCTGCCATCGATTTTTAGTCATCCACAGTTCGAAGATATTCTCTCTCTCTCTCTCTAACTCTGTACGTACACACACACACACACGCCACACACAGTCCCTCTTGTGGTCTTTTCATCTCATTTTAACTCTCTCTCTCTCTCCTGCATCCTTTCAAATCTTTTGTTTCCCTTTTCCGCCGCTATCTTCACCTCTCTTTTTCTTCAGTCCATTTCTCATTACTCCTTTCTCTGTATCCTTCCTTTCTCCTTCTCTACTCTCCTTGTTCTTCTTCTATTCCTACTTCTTATCTCTTCCTCTTCCCCTTACTTTTCTCCTACTATGTCCATCTCTCCTCTCATTTCTTCTTTCCTCATCCTCTTCCCCTCGCCCTTCTTCCCTTGCTATATCTTCCCATCATTATTCCTCCTCCTCCACCTCCTCCTCTTCTCACCTGTCATCACCCAGTAGGCAAATTCATCTCCAATTTCTCGTCACCAGGTGCTCTCTCAAATTAATGGACGCCGTTATAACCATCAACCTCTACGCACTTATACGCTTCCTACGCCCTCCCTCACCCTGACACCTAAGCCCTCCCTCACCCAGCTCCCTACAACCTTCCTCTCTCTACCCCTCCCTCTCTTCCCCTCCCCCCGGCGTGGTTCATCAGCGGTCCTCACAGCTGCTCACTTTTAGCCACAAAGTTATAATGAATATTTTTTTTGTACCTGTAACACACAAGATCCTCATTATGTTCCCCCGTGTAGCGTGAGGTCGCCCAATAGAGCCATTAACCTAACCTAACCAATAGAGCCATTAACCTAACCTAACCAGTGGAGGCATTAACCTAAAGTAACCTAACGTAACGTAAATTAACGTTACCCTAACTACACACACTCCAACACACACTCCAACATACACACCTACACACCTACATACACCCACACACACCTACACACCTACACACACCTACACACACCTACACAGTCCTTGCATGTGGGTGTAGTTGTGTGTCAGAGCTGCCTCCACTCCTCTAGGCCATCATTCCTTCACATACTCAGTAATACCGTCATTACCTGTGTGTTAATTAGCTATCCTCGCCAGAACTCACCTGTCACCCATGTTGATAATCCCTCATCCACACACGCATCTTTTCTATCATTCATCCACACAATCATCCACCCATTCATCCACATAATCATCCATGCAATCACTTATCTAGTCATCCACAGAATTACTTACCCACACAATCACTCATCCAGTCATCCACAGAATTACCCAACCACACAATCACTCATCCAATCATCCTTCCACACAATCACTCATCCAATCATCCTTCCACACAATCACTCATCCAATCATCCTTCCACACACCCACCATCCAATCATCCTTCCACACAATCACCATCCAATCATCCTTCCACACAATCACCATCCAATCATCCTTCCACACAATCACTCATCCAATCATCCTTCCACAATCACCCATCCAATCATCCTTCCACACAATCACTCCATCCAACTATCCTTCCACACAATCACTTATCCAATCATCCTTCCACACAATCATCCACAAGCCACTCAGGGCCACACCACACCCCGTCGTCACCTGGTCATAACCAACACCGGTTTAACATCTGTGTAAGTTGTTAAGGTCCAGCTGTCACCTGTCTTACAACACTGTGTGGGTGATGGAGGAGGAGAGGAGAGGAGGAGGAGGAGGAAGAGAGGAGGAGGAGGAGGAAGAGAGGAGGAGGGGGAGAAAGATAATAAAAGAAGCAGCAAAGGTAAAAACCGAAATGTGCTGAAGAGAGAGAGAGAGGCCACTGTACCATAAGATCTCTTCTCTAACTCCAGAGACGGAGAGAGGTAGAGAGAGGTAGGAGGGAGGGGCAGGGGAGGCAGGGGAGGGGCAGGGGAGGGTAGGAAGATCGTTACAACATCTCTGACTTCTCTTCCTCCTCTCTTCTGTTAAGTCACACACTCCACGTCATCCCCTTCAGCACACAGTAATTATGTCCAAGAAGCAGGATTCCTATAACACCGCGGGCGTCCTTGTGTCTGTGGAAGTGTCCTTAGAATATCCTTCAATTTTACGTTATATATCCTAAAGGAGGGAAGGATTTTTTAATGTCCTTAGGTTAATTGGGAGGATTTAAGACATCGCATGGGAGGGGAAGGAAGGAGGAGGGGAGAGGGGAGGGGAGAGAGGAAGGGAAGGGAGGCAGGGGGGGAGAGGAAGTGGTAAGAGGAGAAGGGGGAGAGAGAGGGGAATAGGAGGGGTGGAAGGGGAGGTAGGGGGGAGAGGGAGTGGGAAAGAGGGAGTGGGAGGGAGGGGGGAGAGGGGAGAGTGGGAGGGGCCTTATCTCTCATCGGATTTCTATAATGATCGGATTTCTATAATGAAAACCAATTAGGTAAACATTTGCTGTATGAGACTCTGATATTACCAACACACACCATATCCCTCAGTGTGCGGTGGCCGGGTGGATACAACGCTCACTTCCTATCCTGATGGTAACTGGTTCGATCCCAACTGAGTGCCTTTGAGTGTAGTACCGGCCACACCGCCTCCTTGTGAGTGCCAAAGGGTTTAATGTACAATGTGGTTAGGTTAGGTTAGGTTAGGTTAGGTTAAGAGGATGTTGACTTTTGGTGGTAGTAGTATGAGCGCGCGCGCGCGCACACACACACACACACACACTATTCTAGGAAGCAGTATACAGTTGGAATTCGCTTCAAATCTTCATCTCTCGAGTCAGGTTTTAATTAACGCTCAGAGCCGAGATTTCAACGACGAATTTCAAGCTGAACCAGAGTCAAATTTCCACAACGAGACGAGAGTGATGACCCCGAGGAGGAGGAGGAGGAGGAGGAGGAGGAGGAGGAGGAAGAGGTCTTCTTGCCTCTAGTTCCTCAGCTGATGAAAATGTGGATCGAGTTTGAGAGGTAATAGTTATAAGGAATTAGTGGGTTGAGTAATTAGGCTTATACTGACCCCACCTGCCCTCTCTCCCTCCCTCTCTCACTTAACCCACTCCTCCTCCCCCTCCCTCTCTCCTTCACTGACCCCTGCCATCACTTATCCTCCCCTCCTCTCTCACTCCCTCACCCCTCCCTGTCTCTCTTAGCAACCCAATGACTCTCTCTCTCTCTCTCTCTCGTCACGACGCGTGTAATTGGTAAACGAGAAACATAAAGAAAACGATAAAAAGAAAAAGTAAGAAAAAAGGAACTTCGACTTTCCATTGAGAGACTTCCGAAACTATCTCCCTTTCCTCATCCCCAAATTAAGGGAGAAAGAAAAAAAAAGGGCGAGTATTTAGCGTCCGAACCTTTGAGAATACTGAGCCCTTGAGAATACTGTACCTGAGCCCTTGAGAATACTGTACCTGAGCCCTTGAGAATACTGTACCTGTGCCCTTGAGAATACTGTACCTGAGCCCTTGAGAATACTGTCACCCGGTAATATCCCTGGATTGTGTGTAATGCGTCTCTCAGTATAATGGCAGAACGTCTTGGAGCGAGCAGCCGTCTCCTCAGTACTTAAGGGTTATAATCCTACCATTAATTTCAGTCAGATAATTGGTGGGCCGTCAGGTGAAAAGGAACGAGGAGGAGGAGGAGGAAGAGGAGTGGAAGGAGGGAGGTGAAAAGGAACGAGGAGGAGGAGGAGGAAGAGGAGGAGGTGGAAGAGGAGGAGGTGGAAGAGGAGGAGGTGGAAGAGGGAGGAGGAGGGAAGAAAAGAGAGGTGGAGGGAGGAGGAGGGAAGAGGAAGAGGAGGAGGAGGGAGGGAAGAGGGAGGGAGGAGGAAGAGAGGGAAGGATGAGGTGGAAGAGGAGGAGGAGGAAGAAGGGTGGAGGAGGAGGAGGAGGAGGAGGAGGAGGAGGAGGAGGAGGAAGATGAATGAATTTACAAGGAGAAATTAATTTAGCTATTACTGTTGCATTGTGGTTCAGTCAGGCGATGGTCTTTTGTTTTTTGTTGAGATGTGTGTTTACATCCGGGAATTCTCTGCCTTGAGGGTAAGAATTTCTGTTTGATTGCGAGTCATTTAGTTATATTAGGGTTTTTTTTAATGTTGTGGGTTCCTGGCGATATTTTCAGGGCATAGGAGAGGTAAAATGTTTTAAGAAAATAATAGAGACAACAGTGTGAGGACCGGGGGAAGGGAGACGGAGGGGGAAGGGGAGGGAGGGGGAGGGAAGGGGAGGGAGAAGGGCCGGACGAAGGGGGGGAGTGGAGGAGGGGAGGAACAGGATGCCTCGCTGGTTCATTTACGTCCAAAGAATTCTCAAATTGTCACTGAAGTATGTCAGGACCTACCTGACGAAGGCCATCAAGAGCTCATGACTGTTTCCCCTTACTCAGACATTATATGAAATACACGTACTAAAAATAAGTCATTATTTACCGTATTTTTTACCTCCATTGACTCAAACACAAACAAAAATATTTAAAGTTTATTTTAAAAAATCATAAAAAAGTAGACCAATAACAACAACTATATATGTAAGTGTTAGAGGGTGTTAGGAGGTGTTAGTAAGTGTTAGAGGGTGTTAGGAGGTGTTAGTAAGTGTTAGAGGGTGTTAGGAGGTGTTAGAGGGTGTTAGAGGGTGTTAGGAGGTGTTAGGAGGTGTTAGAGGGTGTTAGAGGGTGTTAGGAGGTGTTAGGTGGTGTTAGGAGGTGTTAGAGGGTGTTAGGAGGTGTTAGGTGGTGTTAGGAGGTGTTAGAGGGTGTTAGAGGGTGTTAGTAAGTGTTAGGAGGTGTCAGCGAGTGTTAACAGGTGTCTAGCAGTGTTAACAAGTGTTAGGGTGTTAGAAGGTGTCAGCCAGTGTTAACAGGTGTCATGAAGTGTTAACAGGTCAGCGAGTGTTAACTGCAGGTGTCAGCGAGTGTTAACAGGTGTCAGCGAAGTGTTAACAGGTGTTAGCGAAGTGTTAACAGGTGTTGCTTGAGTGTTAACAGGTGTCAGCAGTGTTAGGTGTCAGCGAGAGTGTTAACAGGTGTGTTAGCGAGTTTTAACAGGTGTCATGAGAGTGTTAACAGGTGTTAGCGAGTGTTAACAGGTGTTGCTTGAGTGTTAACCAGGTGTTAGCGAGTGTTAACGGAGTGTTATGAAGTGTTAACAGAGTGTGCTTGAGTGTTAGCAGGTGTTAGCAGTGTTAACAGGTGTTAGCGAAGTGTTAACAGGGTGTTAGCAGTGGTAACAGGTGTTAGCGAGTGTTAACAGGTGTCAGCAGTGTTAACAGATTGTCAGCAGTGTTAGCAGGTGTCAGCAGTATTTAACAGGTGTCAGCAGTGTTAACAGAGTGTTAGCGAGTGTTAACAGGTGTTAGCAGTGTTAACAGGTGTGAGTGTTAATAGGTGTGCTTAGTGTTAGAGGGTGTTAGTAAGTGTTACAGGGTGTTAGAGGGTGTTAGGAGGTGCTAGCGAGTGTTAACAGGTGTTAGCGAGTGTTAACAGGTGTCAGCGAGTGTTAACAGGTGTCAGCGAGTGTTAACAGGTGTCAGCGAGTGTTAACAGGTGTTAGCGAGTGTTAACAGGTGTTGGCGAGTGTTAACAGGTGTTAGCGAGTGTTAACAGGTGTTGGCGAGTGTTAACAGGTGTTAGCGAGTGTTAACAGGTGTCAGCGAGTGTAAAAAACGAAACAAAACATTAAAATAAAAATAAAAACACCCAAACAAACTCATACATCCTAAAGGTACCAGGACGAGGAGAGAAGCAGAGGTGTTGGTCGGAGTGATAACATATCATTTGTCGACAATTTATTGCCTTCACACACAAAAGAAAATCACAAGTTTGGAGCGGTCGAGGAGGGACTTAAGAATTTATATTTTACTAATAATTCTGACTTGAGAGTGACATGGAATCTGGAAGATGGATTTCATTATATTATCTCGTCGGGTCGGGTCGGGTCGGGTCGGGTCGGGTCGGGTCGGGTCGGGTCAGGTCAGGTCAGGTCAGGTCGAGAATACATAGATGTGTTGATATATTTGGTTCAGCATAATAATAATAACTAATAATAATAATAATAATAATAATAATAATAATAAATAATAATAATAATAGAAAAAAGAAGAAGAAATCAGAAATAGAGGACTACAGTGTTGCCAAACCATCCCCCTCCCGTCCTCCCTTCTACCCCCCCTCCTCCCCTCCCTTCTTTCCCTCTCCCCTCCATCTACCCCCCTCCTCCCCTCCCTTCCTACCCCCCTCCGTCCCCTCCCTTCTACCCCCCCTCCTCCCCTCCCTTCACCCCCCTCCTCCCCTCCCTTCCCCTTTACCTCCCTCTCCCCTCCCTCCCTGCAGTGCTGTGCCATGTGTGCAGCAAACAGGATGCACTTTCATAATGGGGTTAGGAGGGAGGAGGAGGAGGAGGAGGAGGAGGAGGAGGATGAGAGAGGTAGGAGGATGAGGTAGAGGTGGGAGGTGGGAGAGAGGTGGGAGAGAGGTGAGGTGGGAGAGAGGTGAGGTGGGAGAGAGGTAGGGGGAGGGAGGCAGCAAATTGTTGAGGGGTGTCCGGCAACTATCTGGTCAAGGACAGACCCAAGAAACTATTTCATTTCCTTTGACTGGCATCCTATACTAGGCCCTGGGGAGCTCTCTCTCTCTCTCTCTCTGTCTCTCTCTCTCTCTCTCTCTCTCTCTCTCTCTCTCTCTCTCTCTCCCCTAACCACCAAGACTTTACTTCTCATCTTAACATGTTAATAACTTCTCTACATTAACCTACCATCTGAGAAGGACCTTGTTAGCCCCGCCATCACAGTCACTAATTAGTTTAAAGTTTGTTAATTTTCATCACCCAGAGACTGTGTGTGTGTGTGTGAGGAGGAGGAAAAAAATGTTAAATATCTGCAGTTAACTTTCCTCCTTGTCGCCTATATTAACATTGTTGGCGCTTCGGTCTTCTTTAACATTAATAACTACGAGAGATTGAGTTAATTAGTGTGGTGGTGGGTCTGTCTGTCTGTCTGTCTGTCTGTCTGTCTTAAGCTCTCTCTCTCTCTCTCTCTCTCTCTCTCTCTCTCTCTCTCAAGCGGTTCAATTATTTCTTTTTACACCAATAAACTATTTCACTGTTTAACGAAGATCACGACAAACGTTAAGCATGAACTAACGAATAAAAAAACTTAAAATTTTAACAAAGAGACACTCAACAACACACACTTCAACAACACACTCACTCAACACACTCTTACTTCCTCCTCCTTATGTAACACTCACCGTCACAACACTACCATAACTAAAGTCTGTTACCAGCGCCCGTCCTAGCCAGCCTGTTACCAGCCGCGCCCACCAGCCAATAGTGATGCTTCCTATCTGCATACAGTACATAACACTGCCTCCCCCCCCTCCACGCTGATGTATGGTAAATAATGACAATTGGATTACCTGAGCTCACCTCCCCAGCTTATTTTTACCTGCAGATTCATCCCAACAACTGCACAGGAATTCCTCCCAAGCTTATTTTTACCTGGATTCGCTTCCCAGCTTATTTTTACTTGAATATTCGTCCCCCAGCTTATTTTTACCTGAACATTCATCCCCCAGCTTATTTTTGCCTGAAGATTCACTCCCAAGCTTATTTTTACCTGAGGATTCCTTCCCCAGCTTATTTTTACTTGAATATTCGTCCCCCAAGCTTATTTTTACCTGAAGATTCATCCCCAAGCTTATTTTTTACCTGAAGATTCACTCCCAAGCTTATTTTTACCTGAGGATTCCTTCCCCAGCTTATTTTTACTTGAATATTCGTCCCCCAAGCTTATTTTTACCTGAAGATTCATCCCCAAGCTTATTTTTTACCTGCAGATTCACCTCCCCAGCTTATTTTTACCTGCAGATTCATCCCCCAGCTTATTTTTACCTGAAGATTCATCCCCCCAAGCTTATTTTACCTAAATATTAAACACCGTAACGCTACTTGGGGGAGGGGGGGTTAGGTTAGGTTAAGTTAGGTTAGGTTAGGTTCATACGTGGAGTACCTGTGGTAGGTGAGATTGATGCCCCCTTTACCTGTACCCACTGGCCTAACCTGTACCTATTGGCCTCACCTGACCTATTGGCCTCACCTAACATATTGGCCTCACCTGTACCCACTGGCCTCACCTGTACCCACTGGCCTCACCTGTACCTATTGGCCTCACCTGACCTATTGGCCTCACCTGTACCTATTGGCCTCACCTAACATATTGGCCTCACCTGTACCTATTGGCGTAGTCACCTGTACCGTGAGTTAGATATTATAGTCAGGTAGGAGATACATCACCTTTACAGACAGTCCAATTTGTCTCTGTCCTCCCCAGGTGTCTCGTGGGTGACACTCTTCACTTTTATATTAGACGATTCCGATCACACCTCTCTCTCTCTCTCTCTCTCTCTCTCTCTCTCTCTCTCTCCTCAACCTATTTCATCTTAAAAAGTATATATTAAAAACACACACACACACACACACACACACACACACACACACACACACACACACACACACACACACACACACACACACACACACACACACACACACACACACACACACACACACACACACACACACACACACACACACACACACACACACACACACACACACACACACACACACACACACACACACACACACACACACACACACACACACACACACACACACACACACACACACACACACACACACACACACACACACACACACACACACACACACACACACACACACACACACACACACACACACACACACACACACACACACACACACACACACACACATATTTGACTCAAGGATGATCACCCTAAAACAGCCAGCCGCCTCACCAACAACGCTCACCTCCCAAGATCGATTCCTGACACCCAACCCAACCTAACCCTAACCTAACCTAACGTAACCTAACCTGACCTAACGATATCATAAGGTCACTTCAGTGTATGTTAGTGAGGGGTAATGACCTGCTCTCCACCCATCACACACCAGAACGATAAGTCTCCCTCAAAAACAGAAGCCGTCGAGAGTCAGTAAAAAATTCTGGGAGCGGTAGAGTGACGAAACAGACCCGAGGATGATATATTGAACAGTGTCTTCCCAAGCCACCCTTTGACTAGTTCCTGCTCCTGACCCACTTCCTAACCCATCTCCCGACTCCTAACCCACCTCCTGACTCCTAACCCACCTCCTGACTCCTAACCCACCTCCTGACTCCTAACCCACCTCCCGACTCCTAACCCACCTCCTGACCATCCTAGCTCTTGCCACCCACCACCCATCCCCTCACCACCACGCCCCCATCTCCTCGCCCACCACCTATGAGTTAATGTGTTCCTCCTGGCTATTATATATACAAGGCCAGTCAAGTAACACAACAACACACAGCCAGTCAAGTAACACTAGTAACACAACACACTGAAGGTAAAGTAGCACCATTAACACACCACCACGTAACACAACAAGGTAACAGCCAGATATGGAACAGTAACTGGTGTTGTACAGTTGTGTTGTATAAAGTTCTGTTGTAGGAATTTCCCTTCCTTCTCTCTCCTCTCCTTCTCTCTCCTCTCCTTCTCTCTCCTCCTTCTCCTCCTCCTCTCCCTTCCTTTCCTCTCTCCTCTCCTTCTCTCTCCTCTCCTTCTCTCCTCCTTCTCTCCTCTCCTTCTCTCTCCTCTCCTTCTCTCTCTCTCTCCTTCTCTCTCTCCTCTCCTTCTCTCTCTCTCCCTCCTTCTCTCTCCCTCTCCTTCTTCTCCTCTCCTCCCTCTCCCTTCCTTCTCCCTCTCCTCTTTCTCTCCTCCTCTCCTCTCCTCCCTCCCTCCTCTTCTCTCTCTCCTCCTCTCCTTTCTCCTCTCCTTCTCTCTCCTCTCCTCTCTCCTCTCCTTCTCTCCCCTCCTCCTCTCTCCTCTCCTTCTCTCTCCCCCTCTCTCTCCTCCTCTCCTCTCCTTCTCTCCTCCTTCTCTCTCCCTCCTCCTCCTCCTCACATCCTATCTTCATCACTGTAAGTAACTATCACCCTCTCCCCCCCTATCTTCCCTCATCTTCCTTCTCTCCTAATACCCAAGTTGCCTCCTCCTCGCCGCTCCTACCTCTCTTCCTCCTTCTACCATCTCATCAGCTAAGTTGAGGAGGAAGACAGCAAGAGAAGGATTATCATCTAGACAATGGTGGTGTGGGAGGAGAATATGTCACACACACACACACACACACACACACACACACACACACACACACACACACACACACACTACACTAAAATAATATTGTCGATCTAAAATGCCAACTATAATACGTAAGTCATAAATGTATCAGCCATAAGACATAAATGTATCTGATGAATTTATGAGGAGCCATAATGTTCAGGAGCCAAATTTATTGACTGCAGGATCAAGTTAACAAGACCTGAAGCTTCTGTTACGGGGTGGCCCACTTATTGCCCTCCTCCTCCTCTTCCTCTTCTTTATTTCCTCCACTACCTCCTTCTCTCTTCCTCCACTTCCTCTCATCACCCTCCTCCTCTCCCATTCACCCTCCCTTAACATAACAAGAGTTTACCGAGGGCTAAGATGTATGAGCGTTAAGGAGGCAGTTTTGTTTAGCGGTTTCATTTTGGCGGTAAACTCCTCACCTAGTTTGTTTTTGTTTGAGAGGAAGGAGGGAGGGAGGGAGGGAGGGAGGGAGGAGGAGGGAGAGAGGAGGAGGTTTGGCAGAGAGAGAGAGTGTAGCAGGGCCCAGCTATATACAGTAGTGTTAAGTCATAAAACAATTAAGGGAGTGAGTTAAGAGCTTCTGAACATTCTTACTCTGAAGCCATGATGATAAACTGTACCTCGTGTTGGTTCTTTCATTCCATTTAACATTGTATATAGGAGAGCTTAATGCCCAGTCTGCCCAGTAATATTGTTTATCTTGGTCATCTCTCGTTGATTCGTTTACAACATGGCTCCTCCTCGGTCAAGGCTTTATAAACATGGCGTCTCTCCTCGGTCAAGGCTTCATAAACATGGCGTCTCTCCCTCGGTCAAGGCTTTATAAACATGGCGTCTCTCCCTCGGTCAAGGCTTTATAAACATTGCGTCTCTCCCTCGGTCAAGGCTTTATAAACATGGCGTCTCTCCTCGGTCAAGGCTTTATAAACATGGCGCCTTCTTCCTCGGTCGGCTTCATAAACATGGCGTTCTCCTCGGTCAAGGCTTCATAAACATGGCGCTCTCCTCGGTCAAGGCTATAAACATGGCGTCTCTTCCTCGGTCAAGTTTATAAAGCTTCGGGCTTTATAAACATGGCGCTCCCTCGGTCAAGGCTTATAAACATGGCGTCTCTCCCTCGGTCAAGGCTTCATAAACATGGCGTCTCTCCTCGGTCAGGGCTTTATAAACATGGCGCTCTCCCTCGGTCAAGGCTTTATAAACATGGCGCCTCGTGGTCTTGGGTTTCCCCGGTCAAGGCTTATAAACATGGCGTTCTCCTCGGTCAAGGCTTCATAAACATGGCGTCTTCCTCGGTCAAGGCTTTATAAACATGGCGCTCTCCTCGGTCAAGGCTTTATAAACATGGCGTCTCCTCGGTCAAGGCTTTATAAACATGGCCTCTCCTCGGTCAAGGCTTCATAAACATGGCGTCTCTCCTCGGTCAAGGCTTTATAAACATGGCGTCTCTCCTCGGTCAAGGCTTTATAAACATGGCGTCTCTTCCTCGGTCAAGGCTTTATAAACATGGCGCTCTCCTCGGTCAAGGCTTTATAAACATGGCGTCTCCCTCGGTCAAGGCTTTATAAACATGGTCCCCTCGGTCAAGGCTTCATAAACATGGCGTCCTCCCTTGGGTCAAGGCTTTATAAAATATGGCGTCTCCTCGGTCAAGGCTTTATAAACATGGCGTCTCCCCTCGGTCAAGGCTTTATAAACATGGCGCTCTCCCTCGGTCAAGGCTTTATAAACATGGCGTCTCTCCAAATGGCTATCCTCGGTCAAGGCTTTATAAACATGGCGTCTCTCCTCGGTCAAGGCTTTATAAACATGGCGTCTCTCCCTCGGTCAAGGCTTCATAAACATGTGCTCTCCTCGGTCAGGTTTATAAACATGGCGCTCTCCCTCGGTCAAGGCTTTATAAACATGGCGTCTCTTCCTCGGTCAAGGCTTTATAAACATGGCGTCTTCCTCGGTCAAGGCTTTATAAACATGGCCCTCCCTCGGTCAAGGCTTTATAAACATGGCGTCTTCCTCGGTGTATCGTTAACAATTAAGTAGTTGTTCACGACGGAAGTAAACAATAATGGAAGGATTATAAAAACGTTATAGTGTGAGTCTTGCCCGAGGAGAGAGGCGCTCAGTTGAGGTTAATTGAGAGCTTAAGGCCGGTGGTGTGTATTGATAGGGAACTGGCCCGGGCTGAGGCGGCCGCTCCCTCCCTCCCTCTCACTACACTAGCTCCCTCCCTCCCTCCTCACTATGGCAACACTAGCCCCTCCTCCCTCTCACTATGGCAACACTCGCTCCCTCCCTCCCTCTCACTATGGCAACACTAGCTCCCTCTCCTTGCCCCTCCCTCACTCATGGCAACACTAGCCTCCCTCCCTCCCTCCCTCACTATGGCAACACTAGCCCCCCTCCCTCTCACTATGGCAACACTAGCTCCCTCCCTCCCTCTCACTATGGCAACACTCAGCTCTTCCTTGCTCCCTCCCTCCTCGTATGGCAACACTACTCCTCCCTCCCTCTCACTATGGCAACACTAGCTCCCTCCCTCCCTCCCTCACTATGGCAACACTAGCTCCCTCCCTCCCTCTCACTATGGCACACTAGCTCTCTCTCCCTTGCTCCTCCCTCTCACTATGGCAACACTAGCTCTCCCTCCCTCTCACCTATAACACTCCTCCCTCCCTCTCACCCTACAACACACTTCTCCTTCTCTCACCCTCCAACACTCCCTCCTTCTCCAACAATAACACCAGGCTTCAACAATCTCAGCTCCTTCCCTCCACATAAAGTTTCCCGGCTACTTTATGACGAGCAAAGGCTGAGACGACCATTATTATATATATTATTATTATTATTATTATTATTATTGTTATTATTATTATTATTATTATTATTATTATTATTATTATTATTATTTCTGTTATCATCATTATTATTATTATTATTATTATTATTATTACTGGCATCATCATCATCATCATCATCATCAATATCAATATCACCATCATCATCATCATCATCATCATCATCACTAATCATCACCATCATCATCACCATCATCATAATCATCATCACCACCATCAGGGCGCCTCAACAGCAGGTAGTATTAGTAGATATAGACATAATTAACCTGAACCAATAAGACATTTGGGGTGTCGTGAGAATATATTACACGTTCAAGTTTAATGAAAGACTTTACCTTAAAGAGGAGGAGGAGGAGGAGGAGGAGGAGGAGGAGGAGGGAGGAGGAGGGGAGGAGGAGGAGGAGGAGGAGGAGGGAGGAGGAGGAGGGAGGAGGAGGAGGGGGAGGAGGGAGGAGGAGGAGAGGAGGAGGAGGAGGAGGAGGAGGAGGAGGAGGAGGAGGGGAGGAGGAGGAGGAGGGAGGAGGAGGAGGAGGAGGAGGAGGAGGGAGGAGGGAGGAGGAGGAGGAGGGGGGGGGAGGAGGAGGGAGGAGGGAGGAGGAGGAGGAGGAGGAGGAGGAGGAGGGAGAGGAGGGAGAGGAGGAGGAGGGAGGAGGGGGGGGAGGAGGGAGGGAGGAGGAGGAGGAGGGAGGAGGAGGAGGAGGGGAGGGGGGAGGAGGAGGAGGAGGAGGAGGAGGAGGAGGAGGAGGAGGAGGGAGGAGGAGGAGGAGGGAGGAGGGGGGGAGAGGAGGAGGAGGAGGAGGGGAGGAGGAGGAGGGGGGGGAGGAGGAGGGAGGAGGAGGAGGAGGAGGAGGAGGAGGAGGAGGAGGAGGAGGAGGGGAGGAGGAGGAGGAGGGGGGGGAGGGAGGAGGAGGAGGGAGGAGGAGGAGGAGGGAGGAGGAGGAGGAGGAGGGAGGAGGAGGGAGGGAGGGGAGGAGGGGAGGAGGAGGGAGGGGAGAGGGGAGGAGGGAGGAGGAGGAGGAGGAAGAGGAGGAGGAGGAAGAGGAGGAGGAGGGAGAGGAGGAGGAGGAGGGGGGGAGGAGGAGAAGGAGGAGGAGGAGGAGGAGGAGGAGGAGGAGGAGGAGGGAGGAGGAGGAGGAGGAGGAGGAGGAGGGAGGGGAGGAGGGAGGGGAGGGGGAGGAGGGGGGAGGAGGAGGAGGGAGGAGGAGGAGGAGGAGGAGGGGGAGGAGGGAGGAGGGGAGGGGAGGAGGAGGGGAGGAGGAGGAGGAGGGAGGAGGAGGAGGAGGAGGAGGAGGGAGGAGGAGGAGGAGGAGGAGGAAGAGGAAGAAGAGGAAGGAGAGGAAGGACGAGGAGGAGACATCAGAAGGATGAAGAAAAATTTGTCGAAGTGGGAGTATGTATGTATGCATGTATGTATGTATTGCTGCCTCAACAGTGGTAGAAAGAGAACAGTGTTGGCCATGGTGTATGACTATGTGTGTGTGTGTGTGTGTGTACATAAATAACTGTGCATGGACATATTTATCATTACAAAGATAGATTAGATTAGGTTAGGTTAGGTTAGGTTAGGCTAGGGGGGCTAATGTTCATGTGCTCCAGAAAGAGTCAAAGTTTCACTAAGAGTTCTCTAAATAATTCTCTCTTCTCTCAACAAAATTTTCCTCTTGGTTCAAAATCGCTACAAAAATTATACTACAGAGGCATTTTGTAGAACCATGATAAAAGTCCAGCCATTTTCCTGTGTTCTACGGCCATTACTCAAAGCTGCCGTGACTGTGGTGGTGATGGTGGTGGTAATGGTGGTAGTGGTGTTGGTGGTTGGGTGGTGGTGTTGATAGCGGTTGTAGTGATGGCAGTGGTGGTTGGTGTTGTGGTGTTGGTTGCAGGTGTTGGTGGTTGGTGGTAGTGGTGTGAAGTGATTGTGGTTGTGGTAGTGGTAGTAGTGGTGTTGCTGCTGGATGCACGATTCGTCTTAAAGCATAAAAGGAAAATTTAGGCGGGAGGAATTCTATCCTTGAAATTAACCAAGTAAATCTGATTATGTGAAGAAATTTGCCGGACCCAGAGTTCTTGTATTGATTCCTAGGGAGGGAGGGAAGCCAGGAGGGGAGCCAGAGAGGGGTGGGGGAGCCAGGGGAAGGGGTGGAGGGGAGCCGAGAGGGTGGGGAGAAGCAGAAGAGGGAATTTAGCCTGGAGGTGTCGGTGTGGGGTGGGCCGGTGGGTGTGAATTCCGTGACAGCAGGTAGACGAAGCTGTATAACAAAGTCGTTAGTACAGATTAAGATAAGCAAAGAAATTAGAGGATAAATTGGTTATAATTCTGTTTGTTTCCGGCGCCTGACTGTGAGCTGTTGATGAAGCAGTTGAGCAAATACGAGTATCAAATGTTTGTTTACCTTCGACAATCAAGAACTTAAATGTTTAGGCAGTGGCCATTAAACCAATATTATCGACAGAAAGAAAAGAACTGTGGTGGATGACTCGCTTCTAACCAACTAAAACCCCACAAATTGACTCTCTCGGGGTGTGTGACTGGACCTTCACGCCCTACAAGGAACACCAACACCACTCCCCAAGCTAACAACAACAAGAGTGCCGCCACCATCATCACTACAAGGTATAAACGCAACATGTCACTAAGATAAAAAAAAATGAATGGAGGTGGACCCAATACGCTACCCTGTGGTACACCTCACATGGGTCTTGATCCTGTGTTAAGTTTTTAATGACTTCACCAGTTCTTTGACACACACGTTTATAGTTTACTTCTTAGTTCATTAACGTGATCTACTTCAGCTGACAGCTTCATGAGAGCTCCTCCACTAGACAACAGACCGCGGATGATTGGAGTGTGAGCGTCATGGAGTCATTACCAGAAAGACTTACGTGCCAGTATGTTCATATCACACACACACACACACACACACACACACACACACACACACACACACACACACGTCTCTAAGTGTCTCTCGAGAACTCCTCCTCACACTCACACGAGTTCACTTATTTTATTCACTCCTTCACTACTACATCTACCTCCTGTCAACTATGCACGAGAAATAACCTGGACAATCTCTCTCTCTCTCTCTCTCTCTCTCTCTCTCTCTCTCTCTCTCTCTCTCTCTCTCTCTCTCTCTCTCTCTCTCTCGTCGTCGCCGCCATGAGAGAAGCCAAAAGTTTTCTAATTTTAAATCGTCGTGCAGGAAAATGGTTCTAGTGTGGAATTCCTGTATTGAAAATTTTTTGTTTGTTTGAATTTCACGGAGAAAAAATTCCACTGAAATATTCACATTGACACAAAAAATAAGAGTAAAGCGGGTACAGATACATCCCTGCCCTGACCTGACCTGACCCGACCTGACCTGACCTGACCTGCCCTGACCTGACCTGACCCCTCACATTAAAGGTTTACCACTTTCTAGTAGCTAAATTAAGTACACCCGAAAACACTGATGACCTATAAGTGGGGAATATAAGTAACACACTGGTTTAATTACAAGATATTGCTACAGTACTTAATAAGATACAAGTAAAGTTACCGGACAGTATGCGTTAATAGTGGCTGGAGAGGTTAGGAGAGACAGACAGAACAAGTGTTATACCCTCTCTCACAACAGCGGCGAAGCATAACAAACATTAAGGCAGAATCATTATACATTAAAAAAAATACTTGAAAATATTTATAAAGAAAAATTGACAAGTTTAAAATCATTATAAAGGAAAATAAGAAGAAAATATTTTATAGAATAATCTGAGAGAGAGAGAGAGAGAGAGAGAGAGAGAGAGAGAGAGAGAGAGAGAGAGAGAGACTACCCAGAATAAACACAACAAAACATTAATTATCAGTCACTATGTTTATAACACACACACACACACACACACACACACACACAACACTGTCCATCAAGTGTTGTGTTGTGGTGTCAGCCAGGCAGAATATTACCCCAGGGAGCAGGTTATGTGTTCACCCGTCACGCCACACCTGACGTGGTCCTGTCCTCTCCCCCACACCTGACGTGGTCCTGTCCTCTCCCCCACACCTGACGTGGTCCTGTCCTCTCCCCCACACCTGACGTGGTCCTGTCCTCTCCCCCACACTTCTATGTTTACCTTTTACCAGCCTAGTCAGGTGTATCAACTGACTGACTCTTCGTTAACTGACTGACTCTTCGTTAACTGACTGACTCTTCGTTAACTAGCTGACTCTTCGTTAACTGACTGACTCTTCGTTAACTGACTGACTCTTCGTTAACTGACTGACTCTTCGTTAACTAGCTGATTCTTCGTTAACTGACTGACTCTTCGTTAACTGACTGACTCTTCATTAACTGACTGACTCCCCGTTAAGTGACTGACTCTGTTAACTTCATATAATGTATTAAATGTAGTCCTGTACGGGTTATAGTTATTGGCTCGTAGTGTCAAAATACTCAAGTGTTTACCTACGAGTCATGATCTGTCTTAAAGCCCAAAGACGTTCATTAACTCGTATGAAAACTTAGATTAACTCGGAAAAACTCGCATGTAAGGAAAAAACTCGTATGTAAGGAAAAAACTCGTATGGAAGAAAAAAAACTCGCATGCAAAAAAACTCGTATGTAAGGAAAAAACTCGTATGGAAGGAAAAAATGGTATGTAAGGAAAATAATGGTATGTAAGGAAAAAAACTCGCATGGAAACAATCAACTCCAAAAAACAAAAAATAAACTTGACTTTTATTCGAACCAAGTGAGACGAAAATAATAGCAACACAACATTCTTATTTGGAATTATCTTCAATTTAAGATTCAAGAAAAATATTGTATGAATCCACACATATCCACACTCATCCTATTCTATATACCCCGCCTCATCCACCTGGTAATACCTCTCAGTACCTACACATCCACTCTACACCCACACACACACCCACACACACCCATCCAGGCTCTCACATAGCATCACCCACACCCGAGACGCAGAGAGAGGAACTGAAAGCCAGTGCATGTAATTGTCTTGTTCACTAATTCACCTGATACCTTCTAAAGCCCTTGACACAATCACCACCTACACACAAACACACACATTCCCCCACATATACACTCTCACACCCACACACATACTCTCACACACCCTCATACACACACCCTCACGCACATACACACACACCCTCAGTAAACTCTGCCGGGACACAGCCAGAGCCTCGACCATCAGCAGCGGTGTGTGTGTGTGTGTGCCCTCCCTCGTTCAGCCTTAAGAGAAGCGTGACCCAGTACTGTGTAGTGTATTACAGTAACCAACGCGGCACACCAATCAATACTCTCCCTCCCTCCCCCACCAACACACACTACACATGCCCACACACACCACAGATAACCGTCACACAAACACCCCCCACACATACCTGCATATCACTCTTTCCTGCACTACACTTCACCCATATTATTTCTGGTTATAAAGACACGCGGTTTAGGGTCATTTACGGCCAGAATGGAAGGAGTAGTCTGGTTGGTGTGTAGTCATGATGATTGGTGTGTAGTCATGAGAAGGCTTGAAGATGGTAGATGGTCATGAAAACCTGTACTAGGATATGTGTTTCATGATGAGCGTGTACTAGGATGGTTTAAGGTCATGGGAACGTACAGTGTGGATGGTTAGGAACGTACAGTGTGGATGGTTAGTAGTAATGAGGTAGTGTATAGGATGGTGTGTGGGTCATGGGGGTGGTTAGAGGTCAGCAGAGTATACATAGGGATGTTTAGTGGGTCATGAGGATGGTTAGAGGTCAGCAGAGTATACATGGGGATGGTTAGTGGGTCATGAGGATGGTTAGAGGTCAGCAGAGTATACATAGGGATGGTTAGTGGGTCATGAGGATGGTTAGAGGTCAGCAGAGTATACATGGGGATGGTTAGCGGTCACGGGAGTATACATGATGCCAATTAACTCAGACTTTAGGCCTGAACGAACACAAGGGTCGGCAAAATATATAAATACAAAAAATAACAAAAAAAAAATCAAAACAGCTCCAGACAGACAGCCAAGAACGATGTCTGGTCAGAGAGAGAGAGAGGGAGACACAGCTTCACTCTCCTGGTGACTTCTACAACACCAATAAAGGGACCAGTTGATGTGGAAACTTGGTAGAGAAGGGAGAGTAACGTTAAGACCACCATGAACCCAACGAGTTCTGTCTCTCTTGTGTATGACGGTGGTTTAACCCTTTGAAGATGGTGGTTTAACCCTTTGAAGATAGTGGTTTAACCCTTTGAGGGGTTAAATCATCGCCCCCAAAGGGTTAAATCGTAGTCCTCAAAGGGTTAAACCATCATCAAAGGGTTAAACCATCATCAAAGGGTTAAACCATCATCAAAGGGTTAAACC
Source organism: Homarus americanus (assembly GCF_018991925.1). Classification (NCBI taxonomy): domain Eukaryota; kingdom Metazoa; phylum Arthropoda; class Malacostraca; order Decapoda; family Nephropidae; genus Homarus; species Homarus americanus. The sequence continues at coordinate 22,979,501 of NW_024741901.1, read as the reverse complement.
ATCATCAAAGGGTTAAACCATCATCAGAGGGTTAAATCATCATCATCAAAGGGTTACATCATCATTCTCAAAGGGTTAAATCATCGTCCTCAAAAAATTAAACCTAATTTTCATAAAACTAAAACCATCTTACACCTGCTATCATAAACAAGAAGCAGCAGTCGTTCTCATGACACCCAGCAGAAACTTTCACCTAATTTGCATGACAAAAAGCAATCTTATGTTACGTTACGATTATGTTTTCACGACCAGTCAATACTGAGCCACACACACACACACACACACACACACACACACACACACACACACACACACACACACACACACACACACACACACACACACACACACACAACCACCAGCACGCACGCACGCATGCACGCACATGCGCGACTGTAAATCACACTGGAAATACAAAAGATTGATCTTAACCCTTTCAATCCTCAAAGGTTTAAACCATCGTCTTCAAAGGGTTAAACCATCGTTCTCAAAGGGTTAAACCATCGTCCTCAAAGGTTTAATCTGGCTGGTTTATCTGTCACCTTAACGCTGGTCTCACGACTCGTTTTCATTGTGTAGTTGACAACAAAGGCATAACAACACATCTCCCACACTGTCTGCCACACTAACACATCTCTCCCACACTGTCTGCCACACTAACACATCTCCCCACACACTGTCTGCCACACTAACACATCTCCCACACTGTCTGCCACACTCAACACATCTCCCCCACACTGTCTGCCACACTAACACATCTCCCCCACACTGTCTGCCACACTAACACATCTCCCCCACACTGTCTGCCACACTAACACACTCTCCCCACACTGTCTGCCACACCAACACATCTCCCCCACACTGTCTGCCACACTAACCCATCTCCCCACACTGTCTGCCACACTAACACATCTCCCCACACTGTCTGCCACACTAACACATCTCCCCACACTGTCTGCCACACTAACACATCTCCCCCACACTGTCTGCCACATTAACACATCTCCCACACTGTCTGCCACACCAACACATCCCTCCCACACTGTCTGCCACCAACACATCTTCCCACACTGTCTGCCACACTAACACATCTCCCACACACCTGCCACACTAACACATCTCCCCACACTGTCTGCCACACTAACACATCTCCCCCACACTGTCTGCCACATTAACACATCTCTCCCACACTGTCTGCCACACAAACACATCTCCCACACACTGTCTGCCACACTAACACATCTCCCCACACTGTCTGCCACACTAACACATCTCCCCACACTGTCTGCCACATTAACACATCTCCCCACACTGTTCACACTAACACATCTCCCCACACCCCTCAACCAAACACCCAGACACTGTTGTATGTAACTTGTAAGAACATGTGTTAACTCTATCATTAACAAGTATTTACATTAGAAAGTTGTTGAATTTTTACCGAGAAGAACCAAGGTGTGTGAAGATTCTTGTCCCGTGTGAAGAGACATTGTGTATTCTCTCTCAAAGACTCAGGCAGGAGACAGAGTTGAGTTACCAACACACACACACACACACACACACACACACACACACACACACACACACACACACACACACACAACCTTTATTCTGCCTGACAAACTGTTAGTCATTCCCTCAGGTAAACTTAATTTACATATTGCTGCTACAGTTGTCAAGAGCATCTCACTCTGACTCATTCTAGGGGAGGAAATCAAGCAGAAGTGGACCTCGAACTGCTGCTTCTGCTGGGGGAATAACTCGACTATGATGGTAGGTTATTACACACACACACACACACACACACACAACACACACACACACACACACAGTGACTACCAATGTTTGTATCTCAATTTCCAATATTGTTTACAGAGACAATTATAACTTGTATTGAAATCATATAAGTTATTCACCTGAAATGACATCAATTAACGAGCCTTCAAACAGTCAGTAAACTCAGTGACTGTGTGTGTGTGTGTGTGTGTGTGTGTGTGTAAATAGTTCATTAGATGGAGGTTTCACATCTAACGGACTCTCGATATAACGGATTTTCCTTTCCATATATTCCGGTAAATAATTGGTTTCACTATATATTGAACCGCCACACCTCAGCCACGCGGGAACACCAAGGACGTAGATTCGAATCCCGTGAAGGTCAGATCAGGTCAAGTCAAGTCAAGTTAGGTTAGGTTAGGTTATAATACACAAGGACTGGGTGTATCTAATTAAACTCCATACCTGTCTCAGTAATGGGTTTAGACACACCTGTTGAGAGATTATCTGCATACCTTAGTGCTGGTGCGGGTTACGCCCATTAAACACACCTCAACACGCCCACGGTAACACCTGTCTCCGTTTACCTGAGTGTAATTTGCCGCCCATTGGTTCTCTCGCGTGTGTACCTGGGTGGGGGTGGTTAGTGGTGATGGTGGTAGTGGTGGTGATTGGTGATGAGTGGTGGGAATGGTGGTGATGGCAATGGTGGTGATAGTGGTGGTGATGATAGTGGTGATGGTGGCGATGATAGTGGTGATAGCGGTAGTGATGATGATGATGGTGGTGGTGGTAGTGATGATGGTGATAGTAGTGATGATGATGGTGGTGGTAGTGATGATGATGGTGGTGGTAGTGGGTGATGATGATGGTGGTGGTAGTGGTGATGATGATGGTGGTGGTAGTGATGGTGGTGGTAGTGATGGTGGTGGTAGTGGTGATGGTGGTGGTGGTGGTGGTGGTGGTGGTAGTGATGGTGGTGGTAGTGATGGTGATGGTGATGGTAGTGGTGATATGAAACTTCCACCTGACGAAGTACTGTACGTAGAGATAAAAGTCCGTTCTATCGAGGGTCCGTTAAATGCAGAAACCCCACATTTAACGGACTATACATAAAAGTCCGTTATATAGAGGTTTCACTGTACTAAAGAACAACTCTCAGCCCCCCCTCATTAACCTACAGTAAATACAGTTCTATACACCATTAACCAGAAATACACACACACTCTTCCTGTCTGTATCAGTAGTTTTAACAAATACACAATGTCTCTGTGCTAATAAATATACATAGATAGTATACTTCATTATACGAACAATAGTGAAGTATACAGAGGCGGGACATACTTCTGGGGGTAATATTTTGGAAGGTTTAATGTTTTAATATTTGCCTAAACCAACAATATGTATTTAATAATATTTCTTTATACAGCAACAAATATTTCCCTACGATATATAACTTACGAAATATATAAAAAATACCCTATATATTTCTTATTTTGTTAAGGTTTATAGATAGTGTGTTTACCAACTAACAAAACTCAAATAAAGACTTTAGCTGTTGAGGTGTAGTAATACTTTATAACAACGTGAATCATAACCTCACATTGCTTCACATTTTATAACAATATATTATTTCTTAAGACCAAATATAAAATCATAACATATTTATTGACGGTAAAATATTCTGAAGACACGTGAAGAGCCGAGATGATTTAATAACGATGTACTGATGTTACATGTTGACCTCTGATGATGATATTACAAGAAAAACAATAACTTCACAAAGACACATGAGGTCAGGTCAAACGAGGTTACGGTCATGTTGTGGGTAAGGAGAGATGGTGGGGTCAGGGGAGGGGTCAGGGAGGGAGTCAGGGAGGGAGTCAGGGAGGGAGTCAGGGAGGGAGTCAGGAGGATCAGGGAGGGAGTCAGGGAGGGAGTCAGGGAGGAGGGGTCAGGGAGGGAGTCAGGGAGGGAGTCAGGGGAGGGAGTCAGGGAGGGAGTCAGGGAGGGAGTCAGGGAGGGAGTCAGGGAGGGGGGTCAGGGAGGGTCAGGGAGTCAGGAAGCAGCGCCGCCCCCTCTCACCCTCTACTTATCCCATCTCCCAATTCCAATTACACTCGGCCTGAACCAGCCTCGACGGCGTCATAAATGGCCAACACAATTTCATCCTCGGGACTATTTTTGAAGCCTCTGAAATTGTCTGGTCAAGAGTTATGTTACGTCTCGGGTTAATGACCAAACTACAGGGGTTATTTTTGTATTATTCCTTTCCTTGTGGTGGTGTAGGGGCGAGAGTCAGTATGTCTAGGGCCCTCACTGGTGTTAAAAAGTCAGAATACTTTGTTAAAAGTCATTATAACATTTTACTACTAAAGATAAATGTTGATTATGACGTAGAAAATATATTGTCGCTACTCAGCCAAACACGAGCGACGACTTGTGACGGTGAGGTGAGGTATGGGAGGTGCAGAGGGTGGAGGAGAGGCTGAGGCTGTGTTGGCGGGGTGGTTGTGAGGGCCAGTGATCTCTGCTGCCCTTAACACTATGCCCATCACTGCCCACCACCACTTACGCCAGTATTGCCCACCATTGCCCCTCAGTACTGCCCAGTTCCCCACACCGCATCACTACGAGGCGATGTCTCTGGTATTAACACTTGAACACTCTCGGCATCTCAGTGTTTCTCTAGGGTTTAACATAACATAATTCACTTCACAAAAGCTCGTCAGTTGGCTCCTCATGCACCCAGTCTTGCCCTCCTCCCTCCTCTCCCTAGCCGGGCGGCGAGGATGGGCTCTCCTCAAAACAAACCGCAGGTACCCGCATCACTTGTCTCAAATACACTATTGGTTTCCAGTAAGGGGCCCGAGAAAGACCTAACACTTGCCTAATTACTCCCAGAATTAAGCTCAGTCTACAGAGAGACCGACGAACACTTTTAATAATCAGCGAACTGGCGACCTCTCCTCCGCCGACGTCGCTGGGGCTACTGATCTGTGTGGTGGGCGCGCCAACACTGGAATGCGAATGTTGGCAGCTACTGCACATGCGCGGCACTATCCAAAATTTATCGTGGATTCTCCTTGTTTCAGTCGTCTTCCACATCCCGCTGAGCCTGTCTCAACACCTCCCTCACAGGTCTACCACGAGCAGCTACAACACAATGGTGAAGCAACAGAGGGAAGACCTTTGTTGTTACTACGATTGATGATGACTAGTGTGGCGGCAACCTGGCCCAGGGTGTAGTCTGCAGAGATAACATTACCTCTATCTCTCTCTCTCTCGCTCCACCAGTCTCTCTCAACCAACACATCCTAATAATTCAAACTATTTTTTCTTATTCTTCCGGTGTCTTCATGAAAGCAGTCCTTAAGAATAAAAGCCCCGTTGATACACGTATGAGAGAAATAAAATAATGAAATAAGGAGGAGTGGCACCTCTCTTACTCTTGCTCTTAGGTCAAAGAAAATGGAACTATTGGAGGCTGATATGAATGGTTCCACGACACACCAGAGAAAACGGTCAGGATGTTTACCTTGTGAGGGGAAACTCCTGCAAACATGACGGGATCAAAATATACACACTGTAATCTTCTCTATGGCCTTTTCACATCTAAACTAATACCTTCTACCTCTAACTAATCATGACAGAATTAAGGTAACTCGCCAAATAATAGCTCCGGGTTAGCATAAGGATGATATCCCATTAAAAACCTGTTACTAATATAATCATTCACTATTTTTACCGTTCAATATTTTTTCCACCTTGTAATTAGTTCAGGGTTTTCATCCTGATTGACTCTGAATTAATCTAAGGGCCACGGACCACAAGACAACCACACAGGCCACGGACCACAAGACAGCCACACAGGCCACGGACCACAAGACAACCACACAGGCCACGGACCACAAGACAACCACACAGGCCACGGACCACAAGACAGCCAACACGGACAACGGGCCATAAGACAGTCAACACGGACCACGGACCATAAGACAGTCAACACGGACCACGGACCATAAGACAACCACGAGGACAACGGACCATAAGACAACCACACAGGCCACGGACCACAAGACAACCACACAGGCCACGGATCATAAGACAGTCAACACGGACCACGGACCACGGACCATAAAACAGCCACGAGGACCAAGAACATGAATAATAGAAGTAATGTTTCTATCTATCTATCTATCTATCTGGAGCATAACAACACATTGGTCATATTATTACACAAGGTCAAAGGTCAAGGGTCAGAGGTCAAGCAAGTGCTCAATCAGCCTTATATGCGCCTCACCTAACCTCACTGATGGAAGGCTTCACGCGTGTATATTTGTTATTTTTCTTGTTAATTTTTACAGCTAAATAAATCTACGGACTTGACTTATCACATTTCATTACAAAGTTTAAGTCATTTGTGTTTATTTTCAGGTGTTTTAAAAATTTTGTTACGGTCACAAATTTTTCAATATTTTCCACAATAACTGGTTCAGGGTCAGGTAGTTAAGAATATTACCTACTTTACCATCAATATCCTCAAACTTATCTTTAAATTATAGTTTTTGTTTAGATTATAGATTATTTCCACCATATATATGTTAATTTTGATATAATTCGTAATGGTAAAGAGCAATCACCATAAACTTATCCCATATATAACCCTGAACTGGATGCCAGGTTATAACAAGGTTGGGGTGACCATTCAGGCCCGTAGCTTCCTCCTCATAAAGTGTTCTAACCCTTGACACACTCCAAGGTCGAAGTCGAGGTCGGGGTCAAGGTATATCCGGACGTGTGTTGACATAATGTAGCGTATAACGAGGCTCTGAAGGGTATATAAACACGCTTGTTACCGGATATGACGTCATAATTCCCCTTCCGGTGCCTAAGTGATGACGTAACGAAGGACAAGTTGAGGGAGTGTGAAAGACATTGATGACGGTGTGAGATAATGAGAGAGACAGTGAGGGAGTTGAGAGACAGTAAGAGGATCCGATGAGAGACAGTGAGAGGATAGAATAAGGGGAGTTGAGACAGTGAGAGGATCAGATTAGAGCGAGGGGGACACGTGTGAGATAATGAGGGAGACAGTGAGAGGTCTACACAGCTCCACGTGGGGGATGGATGCTGAAGTGCTTGGCTGCTGCAGTGCGACAACAATAACTTGTTCATGGTAATACCAAGTGTCGTTATCAGGACGAAGAGGGGTGCAGGAAGAGGGGTGGTGCAGGGGTGGAAGAGGGGTGGTGCATTTGAAGAGGGATGCAGGAGGAGGTGGAGGAGGGGTGGTGCAGGAGGAGGAAGAGGGGTGCAGACGAGGGGTGGTACAGGAAGAGGGGTGGCAGGAAGAAGAGGTGGTGCATTTGAAGAGGGATGCAGGAGGAGGTGGAGGAGGGGTGGTGCAGGAGGAGGAAGAGGGTGGTGCAGGGAGGAGGGGTGCAGGAAGAGGGGTGGTGCATTTGAAGAGGGATGCAGGAGGAGGTGGAGGAGGGGTGGTGCAGGAGGAGGAAGAGGGGTGCAGGAGGAGGAAGAGGGGTGGTGAAGGAAGAGGGGTGGTTCAAGAGGAGGAAGAGGGGTGCAGGAGGAGGAGGCATCGGTAACGGGGCAAGTAAGATCACAATAATACCGAGTCTTTCCCTATCAACATGACCAGTGAATAAAAGCAGAAGCAGATGTAACACAAACCAAACCAGCAGTAGCAACAGTATCATCAGTAGCAACACGGCAACATGGTAAGTAAAGTAACAGTAAAATACCATAACACCTCCCATAACAACTGCCGAAGAAGCGTGAAGCAGTAGGAAGTATCGAGGTGGAAAGCTGAAGCAGTGGCAGAAGATGCACCAACAGCAATAGTGGAGGCGACGGTGTGAGTGAGACTGGCGCCATCACCCGGACGGCGAGAGGCTGAACCAACACTTCACTCACTGATAAGATTAAACCAATATATATCTCTATTATATCATCCAACAACAATAAACTCTCTCCTTCACATGATGATTTACGTCTTCAGCCGCTCACTAATGTTGATAATTTGAATAATTTTAATAACTTGGGAGAGCGATTATTTTGTTGACCTTTTTCAGAGTTGATTATTTTAGTAATATATAATAATCTATGTGATCACTGTGTAATAATTTGAGATATAGAGAATAATCTTACCAAAACACAATTATTATTATCCCCCAGAGAGAGACTACTGGGGTGTATATATGTCTGGTGTCGGTCTGTATGTCTGTCGGTCTGTGGCCACTTCTACCTGTTGTGATGGCGGGAAAGTGAATTTGATAATATCTCGCAATTAAATTTTCCTCAAAGAATATAATATAAGCTTCGTAAATATATAATTATAGTCCATAAATTATGGAACACACTTGAGTTAATAAACTAAATTAATTATATCTACAGTATATTATAATTAATTTAATGATCAACACGATACTCTCTCTTCAAACATAACAATAAGTTTCTTCTTCCTATCTCGTTAATATCAATAAATCACAAAGTATTATAAACAAGGCTGACATTGTTTTTTTTGTTTGTTTTTCAAGTAAATTTTATGTCATTCAATAATATGTCACAACAATAATACCCGGAACTTCTCGCCGCCCTCCCACACAACGCCGGGGTTAAGTCTACGGACCCGCCATGCCACGTTTCACTTACTCCCTCGACGCTATGTTCTTAGTGCATTCATTTCCTTCGCCTAGGTGTGTGGTGTGGTGTGGTGTGGTGTTATGGTGTGGTGTTATGATGTGGTGTTATGATGTGGTGTTGTGTTATGGTGTGGTGTTGTGTTATGGTGTGGTGTTATGGTGTGGTGTTATGATGTGGTGTGGTGTTGTGGTGTGGTGTTGTGTTATGGTGTGGTGTTGTGTTATGGTGTGGTGTTGTGTTATGGTGTGGTGTTGTGTTGTGGTGTGGTGTTATGGTGTGGTGTGGTAAGGTGTGGTGTTATGGTGTGGTGTGTGTGTGTATAATAACAGGTCAGGTGTCATCATCATTGATGATCATATTGTTGAAAGTAAAATTTGAGAGCATCTGTTTATTTGGAGGGAGAGAGAGAGGGAGGGTGAGGACTTGGCCAGTATGGTTGGAGGGAGGGGCGGGGGCGAAAGGAATTGGTCAGCTAGGCCGTAATAAAGGATAAGATAGGGGAGAGGCAGCAGGGCTTGAAGGACTGGAGGGAGGGAAGGAGAGAGGGGGCAGGAGGGGGAAAGAGGAGGGGAGGAGAGGGGGAGGGGGAGGGGGAGGAGAGGGGCAGGAGGGGGGGGGGAGGGGGAGAGAGGGGGAGGGCGGGCAGAAGGGGGGAGGGCAGGATGGAAGGGGAGGAGGGAAGGGAGGACTGGAGGGAGGGGGAAGGAGGGAGGGGCTTGGAGTGAGGGGGAGGGAGGGGTGGGAGGTGAGGAGTGGGAGAGTGAGGGGGAGGGAGGGGGAGGCAGGAGGAGGGCAGGAGGTGAGGGAAGGAGGAGGGAGGGTGGGAGGTGAGGTGGGAGGTGAGGGGGAGGAGGGAGGCAGGAGAGAGGGAGGGTAGGAGGTGAGGGGAGGAGAGGACTGGACGGAGGGGAGGGGAGGACTGGAGGGAGGGGGGGAGGGGAGGACTGGAGGGAGGGAAGGAAGGAGGGGAATGACTGGAGGGAAGAAAGGAGGAAGGGGTAAGGGACTGGAGGGAGGGCACCACACAGCTCGACTGGCCGGCGCCGCACACCACCGTCAGTGTCGCCGTCAGGTCGCCAAGTGTGTAGATAAAAATGTTGTTGACTTCTTTGTTGGGTAAATACTTGATGTGGCAACCCAAGCTTACAAATAATATTATATATATACTGTGTAACCAGACAAGGAGTTTAAAGGGTAATATTAAAGACAATCAATTTAAAAGGAAACAAATATTTTTCACACGGATCTTATTAAAAGTTAAGGTAAACTAAAGGTAATACTAATATCATCTAATATATAAATTTATTGTAATTAAGGAGGGATGTTAATAACTCTAATGTTTACAAGTTTATGGTAACAATCCACTTAAGACTATAACATGCTTGATGCTGAGGAGTGATGTCTGTAGCGTCCCGGTCTTACAGGAGTCACCCATCACTACTGCTGACGACGACCAGACTGTACACTAATGTATGGTCGTAGATTATTACTCCGGTGAGGGCCGCATGATGCTGGGGCGATGAGGGCTGGGACTGTGAGAAGTAAGGGCCGCATGATGCTGGGAGGAGGGCTGGGGGGGTGATGAGGGCTGGGACTATGAGAGGTGAGGGCCGCATGATGCTGGAAGGAGGGCTGGGGGGTGATGAGGGCTAGGACTTTGAGAGGTGAGGGCCGCATGATGCTGGGAGGAGGGCTGGGGGGGTGATGAGGGCTGGGACTATGAGAGGTGAGGGCCGCATGATGCTGGGAGGAGGGCTAGGACTATGAGAGGTGAGGGCCGCATGATGCTGGGAGGAGGGCTGGGGGGGTGATGAGGGCTGGGACTATGAGAGGTGAGGGCCGCATGATGCTGGGAGGAGGGCTGGGAGGAGGGCTGGGGGGGGGGTGTGATGAGGGCTGGGACTATGAGGTGAGGGCCGCATGATGCTGGGAGGAGGGCTGGGGGGGTGATGAGGGCTGGGACTATGAGAGGTGAGGGCCGCATGATGCTGGGAGGAGGGCTGGTGGGGGATGGACTATAAGAGAGTTCACATTGACTGCTGACTATGTTGAGGCAACTAGAGAAAACGGGTCTCCACTAAAGCCCGCGTGAGTATAATATTTATCGGCAGCTTCGGATCTCTCTCTACAGTGTGCTCTATCAGAGGATCTACAGCCGACGGTGTCTACTCTATAGTTCCACTGTAATACCGTCTACTACCGCTCACCTTTCCTTTAGGGTTGATAACGACCAAACTTGCACAAGGCAACGGCTTGCTGCCCGGAATGTTCAACGTCTTAAGCTTGAAAAAGAAAATGGTGGAGTCCAGGTTAGTATGTGGGGGAAACTCGGCTAAAACACAGCTCAAATATTTCTAACAGTTAGGAGTTAGTACACATTGAGATATTATATATAAAATAATTTGATGTACTGGTAAAATATATATTTAAAGATAATATCTATTATGGTAAAAGTAACAAACTATCCGTCGCTATGATAACTGGGGCAGTAGTTTATAACGAGCAGGACACACTGTTATACACCTCAGCAGGTTCCTCCATACTTAATACACACTGACTCATGTATAAACTGTCCCAGTGTGTAATAATAATAATAATAATAATAATAATAATAATAATAATAATAATAATAATAATAATAATAATAATAATAATAATAATAATAATAATAATAATAATAATAATAATAATTTACTGTTTACCGACAAATACAGCGGCCATAACTTAAAATACACAAATAACAAAGATGGTACATAAATACAGTACTGTATATAATCACATAGGGAGGGAGGGGGGGGGGGTCAATTAACACGGCATTTCAGCACAAGTTACAGTACAAAGGTGACAATGGTAGAGTGAACACCTAAGTTTTCTACGAGCTGTTGATGATTTTTTACAATGGTCGGGATGAGGCTGTTCTTATAGCGATCAGTACAGGGGTCGTATGTTGCTGTGTATGTCTGTGCTTTAGTTATGGAAGTACAGAAACTCATAAACAACGGATGATTAGCCACCCACTGAGTTTACTTCATTCATGATCCCGAAGCATTTATGGACAGAATAATGTATCAGTTTACTGCTTCGGGTTCACGAGTTTGAATCTTTCGGGGGTTCGTGGTTCAGGAGGAGAGGTGAACGGATACTACCCAACTGTATGAGTGTATGACGCCACAATTGAACTCCTGTTTATCATACACCAGTGACACTATACTTGCTTCAGCCTTGGTGGCGATAATGGTGCAGGCAACACCACACAACACCACACAACACCACAATAAGAATAACACCATCGATCACTATATAAACACCACCACACTGTACAACACTACACAACAATAACACACAATAACAACATCAGCCACTGTATAGACAACATACCACACCATACACTATACAGCAGAAACAACAACACCATCAGCCAATGTATAGACAACACACCATACCATACACTATACAGCAGAAACAACAACACCATCAGCCAATGTATAGATTTCTGAGTCTATCTTTGCCTTGACATTTGAAGACACAGCCGACCTTTATCTTGCTGGCGCTCCTCTCCCACCATGGCGAAGCTCCTTACCGTAGCTACGTTACTTCACCAGCTCCCTGCTTCACACACACACCTAAGCTGAGACTGTGTTGGTTATCTTACTTAAACATTTTATATATTAAGAAAATCTGTTGCTGCTTTAGTTAGACGTATTAAGGAGACACTACATACATACATACATGTTGGTAGGTAGGTGAGTGTGTGTGTGTGTGTGTGTGTGTGTGTGTGTGTGTAATAATAATAATAATAATAATAATAAACGGTTTATTAATAGAGTTGCAGCCGGTGGCTGAAAATATACAGACTTACATTTGATTTAGACATAATGATATAATATGCATTGAATACATTTACAGGGCTGCACAGTACATAAATCAGGAGTTGTTTATTATTTTAACAATAGATGGGATGGTGCTGTTCTTATATCTATCGGTGCGGGCTCTTATGGGCTGAATTTTGTTGTAGTGGCGGACTGCGCGAGTTGGGTGGGGGGCTGCAGGAGATGGCGAGGGTGGTGCAGTAGTCCACGGCCAAACCTTTCCAGTGCTTGGTGGTGGAGGTCACTGAGGTATGGCATTTTCAGGGTGGAGAGAGCGTTGGTGTAGCCGGAGTATTCCGCGCCGAGCATGATTCTGCAGGCCCTTTTCTGTACCTTCTCTAGCTGACGTTGTTGGGTGGAGTTGAGAGAAGACGACCAGGCTGGTGACGCATACGTTAGTTAGGGGAGAATAAAGGCGTTGTAGATGGTCCTCAGCTCTGGACGTGGGTGTCCCAAGTGACCTAAGTCTTCGTAGCATGTAGAGACGGTACGAGGCTGCCTTGACTGTGTTATTTACATGGGCCTTCCAGTCAAGTTTGTTGTCTATAGTTACACCCAGGAGTTTGGCAGACTGCACCAGCTGGAGAGGATGGGCACCCACTGTGACTGCTGGGGCTTGCACTGGAGTGGTGGCGGTATTGATGTGCATGACTACGGTTTTGGTGTGGTTGATGGTGACCTTGTTCTCCGTAGTCCATGCCTGTAGCCTGTCCAGGGTGCCTTGGAGCGATGAGTAGTCTGGTGCGGTGTTGTCCACTGAAACCCCCACAGTGCAGTCATCCACGTACTTCCACCTGTGAGGAGTGTCCGATAGAGCGTCGTTGATCAGGATGAGGAAGCACAGTGGTCCCATCTTGGTCCCCTGGGGAACACCGCAGGTGAGGTGTTGGAATGTAGAGACCAAGCCCTGATACCTCACTGCTTGACGGTGTCCACTCAAGAAATCAGTGAGCCATGAGACCAGGTTGGTGGGCAGCCCTAGTGCAATAGCCTTGTTAATAACAGTTCAGTGATCAACAAGGTCAAAGGCCTTCCTGAAGTCCACAAGGGCAACGGCCAGTGATGTCTTTCGTTTCTGCAAGTTTTTGTGCAGAAAATCCAGAAAGCTCACCAAGCAGTGTGATGTAGAGGAGGTCCTCATATTGCCAAATTGCTGTGTGTGTGTGTGTGTCTGTGTGTGTGTGTGTGTGTGTGTGTCTGCAGCATCCCCCTACATCAAATACCACTCTTTAGCATATAACGTCAGGCAATCGTTCGCCAGTCTCCCTCCTGCGGGGGTATTGGCATTATAGTGAGGAGAAGTGTTTCCCGAGCGGGGTTATTCTGAGAAGTCGATCACCAGTCCGCCATGAAGTCAACACCAACGCAAATATTGAAGATATGGATGAGTTTGTATAATCTCTCTCTCTCTCTCTCTCTCTCTCTCTCTCTCTCTCTTATTATCTTATTCGTTCTTATTTTTTCTTTATTATTTTTCTCTTATTCTCTCTCAAGGTCACTCAAAGGTCAAGGTCACTAAAAGGTCATTGCTTTTAAGGTCCCTCAAAGGTCAAGGTCCTTGCTCCAATACCGCCAGATAAGATTATTCAAGATGGTCGCCGGCGGCATCTTTTGTTTACTGTGATCGACCCAGAGTAAAGGTGTGGAGGTTAAAAGTGCTTCAGGCGGTATGAAAGAATTACTGTACCTCGCTGGAGAGAACAACCTGGTCTTTGTTGACTATTTTGGGTCGAATTGTCTTGTTTATCATTGTTTGTTTACCTGTTCTATCTCGGTAGACATTGTTTGTTTACCTGTACTGTCTAGGTATATTGTTTGTATACCTACACTGTCTAGGTACATTGTATACCTGCATTTTAGGTATATTGTACGTATACCTAGTGCCTACACTGTCTAGGTATACATAGTTTGTCTACCTACACTGTCTAGGTATACATAGTTTGTCTACCTACACTGTCTAGGTATACATAGTTTGTCTACCTACACTGTCTAGGTATACACAGGATGTATTCTTTCACTTCAGATGGCTTTAGTGATGTATGTCTGAAAGCATCTTGTTTATATTCCAGAGTCAGCACCAACCCCCTGCCTCCAAAACCAACCTCCTACCTCCAAAACTAACCACCGGCATCCAAAACTCACACCCCTACCTCCAAAACTAACCTCCTGCCTCCATAACTCACCCCCTACCTCCAAAACTAATCTCCTACTTCCATAACTCACCCCCTACCTCCAAAACTAACCTCCTGCCTCCAAAACTAACCTCCTACTTCCATAACTAACCTCCTGCCTCCAAAACTAACCTCCTGCCTCCAAACTTCCATATTGAATCCCAGCACAGATGGGTGAGTTATGACGCTCTCTTGCCGTGACGAGAGCCAACACGAAACAGCTTTTATTTTTCAACGGATGAACTTGATATTGAGAGAGAGAGCTGGGAGTGGTTGAGAGCTAGAGAGCTGGGAGTGGTTGAGAGATAGAGAGCTGGGAGTGGTTGAGAGTTAGAGAGCTGGGAGTGGTTGAGAGTTAGAGAGCTGGGAGTGGTTGAGAGCTAGAGAGCTGGGAGTGGTTGAGAGATAGAGAGCTGGGAGTGGTTGAGAGCTAGAGAGCTGGGAGTGGTTGAGAGTTAGAGAGCTGGGAGTGGTTGAAGTTAGAGACTGGGAGTGGTTGAGATTAGAGAGCTGGGAGTGGTTGAGAGTTAGAGAGCTGGGAGTGGTTGAGAGTTAGAGAGCTGGGAGTGGTTGAGAGTTAGAGAGCTGGGAGTGGTTGAGAGCTAGAGAGCTGGGAGTGGTTGAGAGCTAGAGAGCTGAGACAGAGATTGAGAAAGAGAACTGGTAGCGCTCGAGAGAGAGACAGCTGGGAATGCCTGAGACAGAGAGCTGGGAGTGCCTGAGAGAGAAAGAAAGAGAGTTGGATTTTCTGAGAACGAGAACTCGGAGTCGATAATAATACACATAATGTTAAGGTATAATTCAAGAGACTTCGAGGTGACATTCAAAGCTGTTTTAAACCCGGAACTATACACACTACACTCTCCAAACACACTCGACACACTCACTCACTACACTCTCCAAACACACTCACCACACTCTCCAAACACACTCACGACACTCTCCAAACACACTCACCACACACACTCACCACACTCTCCAAACACACTCACCACACTCACTCACCACACTTTCCAAACACACTCACCACACTCTCCAAACACACTCACCACACACACTCACCACACACACTTACCACACTCTCCAAACACACTCACCACACTCACTCACCACACTCACCACACACACTCACCACACGTCATATTTTTAATTCCTTCACATAAAAAAGAACTTTACTCCCAGACACAATATTCAAAGGTAAAATTCCTTATATATATGAACTGACACCTAAGAGGCATAGTTAGGTCAGGTGTTAAATCAGTCATATATAGAACAGGTAAGTGACACAGCATGTAGTTACCTGTCCAGTACAATAATTAACCTTAGTTCTCCACAGGTGTATATATTAATAAACATAATATATTTTAAGGTAAATTCCCCAGGTGTAAATAACAATAAACATTACTTATATAATGTTTATGCGTATATTGTATGTGTGTGTAAACTGTATATACACACACATGACTACTTCCCTGATACTTTCTCGTCATGTAGTCAATTTATTTCATGTTAAGACAAGATTAATGTACAAGACAAACATGATATATACAAGTAATTCCCCCCTCCCCCCTCCCCGCCTCCCACTACCACCCGTCTCGTCTCCCCAGTACCCCCCCCCCCCTCCCCTCCCTACCGTCATCTCGTCCTCCCAGTACCCCCCTCCCCCTCCGCCTCCACCGTCCCGTCTCTCGTCTCCCCAGTACCCCCCCCAGCAGGAACAAAACACAACACCTCCTCAATAAACAACAAAAGGAAGAAAGATTTACCTGGTGTCTCTCCTCCCTGGGGGTGGTGGGCCGGGTGTTGGTGTTGGCGTTGGAGGAGGAGGGCGTGCTGGCCCGGCTGGAGTCCCCCATCTTGGTAGAAGTTAAGGAGGCTTCACGAGTCTCAGGAAGAATTGTATAATTGACTTTATCTTCACGACGAAGGACAACTGGTGGGCCAGATCTCTTACTTGTGGGGAGTGTGTCTGGTGAAGCAAGGTGTTATTTCTGTCTTGCAATTGTTTTTAAAGTTTGTCGTCGTGTTTAGTAATTCACGTCTGAATAATATTTGAGCAGTGTGAGTCAGGAGCCGCCATAAACACAAGGGCTTAACAGTACACACGTTTAAACAACACTAGAGGTGACTTGAGACTGACAACACAACTGAGTTTTTCTTCAGTACAACATTTGTTTTATTAGTGTTGTCCCATATTGTTGTCAGGTTAGTGAGGGAGGCTGAGTGATGAAGGTGTCAGTCTGGTAGAGGGTAGGCCATGACCTGCTCTCTGCTGTACAGGTCGCTGGCTGACTGTAGGCTTGTGTCCATCACCGTCTCACACTCAACCTTCACAGTTATTCAATATTTCGTTTAGTTTAACACACATCAACAGTTACTGTTTATATGTTAACCAATTCTTTCTGACAATCACTCGTAAAGTAATACAAAATCAAAAATACTTCAACTATCCACTAAAGTCAGTCTATTTCAGTCTTTCACCCAACAACTGACTGTATTAACACTGAGGAACCAATGAGTTTGTGGTCCGGTACAAACACCTCCCTTCAGGCTTATAGTAACGTCTGTAGCAGCTCACAGATAACGAAGACACGGGTAACGAAGATGACGATAACGAAGTGTGCCGAGTAGTGGTGGTGCTGCAGAGAGAACGAACGAACGAACAGAAGGAGGAGATGAAGGTGTGGCAGGAGGAGAAAGGTACAACTGCCGGAGGATATTGCAGGGTTATTGCAGTCGTTGTGGCCACTTATTGCCAGTTGCATATGTCGAAACAATCTGCAAAGAAAACGAGAATAACATTAGAAGATAATAATGAGAGGAGAAACTTAATTATTCCTAAACACGAAAAGAGACAAACACAAGTAATAAAAATCACACTCACACAAATCACATGACAATTAACACAGAATGGAAAAAAAACAACAGAAGGATAATGAAATAACAATGAAAAAAAGAATGAAGAAGGATTAGAACCACCTACCACTGGCCGGGTCTGACAACCTTCTTTACCGACTCATTAAAGAGACGTAAACAGAACTATAATCACCTGGCCTCATTACCTGTCCATACCTGTTATAATGTTAGGTTAGGTCAGGTCAGGTCAGGTCAGGTTAGGACAGGTCAGGACAGGACAGGACAGGTCAGGTCAGGTCAGGTCAGGTCAGGTCAGGTCAGGTCAGGTCATTCTTGTTATATTTATGTATATAACTTGTGTTTCCTCTCGCACCAACGTTCCCGTTTTCTCTGTTTTCTTTTGATGTTTTATTTTTTCAACCATTGTTTTTTTTTTTACATTTTTTGTTTGTTTTATTCCATCCCAATATTGTGTTGTTCTGGTCTGGACGGTTTTTATGTTTTCAGTATTTGTTTTTGTTTTAGTCTGAGTGATTTTGTTTTATTTTTGATTGGTTGTTTATTTGTTTTTATTTTTTGTTTGTTGGTTTTTGTTTATTTGTTTTTTGTTTGTTTTTTATTGTTTGTTCCCTTGACACTAACATCACCCTGTCCTTGATCCCTTGTCCTCCCCTGTCATATATTACTGTCAGGTTCCTCTACCTAACTTAATCCAGTTCAACCTAACCTAACCTAACCTAATCCTAACCTACCCTAACCTAACCTAACCTAACCTAACCTAACCTAACCTAACCTAATCCTAACCTAACCTAATCCTATCCTAACCTAACCTAACCTAACCTAACCTACCCTAACCTAACCTAACCTACCCTAACCTAATCCTAACTCAATCTGATGCGACTAAACCAATTCCACAGTCCACTAAACTCCTCCATCTATCCATCTGTCTATCCATCTATCCATCTGTCTATCAATCTATCCATCCATCTGACAGCATAAAGACAGCCGTATACCCCAGACAATGTTAAAGCAACGCAATGAGCTTTCAATAGTCGCCCACCACACTGACTGTCGCTGTCTGTCCTCAACGGGGTGACAGCCGGCGCCAGCACAGCATCCAGACAGCAGCACCACACTCCACTGACAGCAGCACCACACCCACTGACAGCCGGCGCCAGCACAGCATCAGACAGCAGCACCACCTCCCACTGACAGCAGCACCACACTCCACTGACAGCCGGCGCCAGCACATCCAGGCAGCAGCACCACACTCCACTGACAGCAGCACCACACTCCACTGACAGCCAGCGCCAGCACAGCATCGAACAGCAGCACCACACTCCACTGACAGCAGCACACACCCCACTGACAGCAGCACCACACTCCACTGACAGCAGCACCACACCACCCTGACAGCAGCACACACTCCACTGACAGCAGCACCACACTCCACTGACAGCAGCACCCTCCACTGACAGCAGCACCACACTCCACTGACAGCAGCCAGACACAGCTGACTAGTAGTAAACAATGATGACACGATAAACAACCGCTTAATGATAAAAAAGTAATATAAACAAACAAACAAACACCATAAACAAACAAGTCACGAGGTAAACAATTTTCACCTCGACCGGATACAAACAACAGCAGCTGGCCGAGGTAAACACACACACACAGAGGAAGGCGACCGCTTGACCCATTATGAGAGAAACAACATATAAATAACGCCAGACGCACGTTCTCTCGCCTCCAGTAATGGCGGGAACATGGTGGTGGTGGTGGTGTGGACGTGACGATAAACCTCGGGACATAATGGCGGTGGTGTCATCCTCGGGCCAAATCCTCAACCATTATAAATAATATCGTCTGATTACTGAAGCTTGGGGTCATATTGTCTGTCTGTCTGTCCTCTGTGTCTGTCTCTGCCTGTCTGTCTGTCTGCTTATCTCTCTCTCTCTTTCTCTCTCTCTCTCTCTCTCTCCCCGGTATCTGGACCCCTACTTTACGGAACTATCGACCGCTACCTGACCCGGAAGTTGATGACCCCCCCCAGCAGGTCACTGAGTACAGGTTTAGGTTATAGTCTAGGTTTAACTTATTTAAGTCTGGGTTTAAGTTAACTTGAGGTCCGGGTTTAAGTCACTTGTAAGGGAGGGAGGGAGAAGGTCATCAGCCCAGCGCGTCAGCACCAGTGTCAGCAACAGTAAGACCTATGATGAAGGGAGGTCATCAGCCCAGCGTCAGCACCAGTGTCAGCAACAGTAAGACCTATGATGAAGGGAGGGTCATCAGCCCAGCGTCCACCAGTGTCAGCAACAGTAAGACCTATGATGAAGGGAGGTCATCAGCCCAGCGTCAGCACCGGTGTCAGCACCAGTAAGACCTATGATGAAGGAGGTCATCAGCCCAGCGTCCTTTTCGAGTGTCAACAACAGTAAGACCTATGATGAAGGGAGGTCATCAGCCCAGCGTCAGCACCAGTGTCAGCACCAGTAAGACTATGATGAAGGGAGGTCATATACCAGTGATGAATGAGGTCATCAGCCCAGCGTCAGCACCAGTGTCAGCACCCAGTAAGACCTATGATGAAGGAGGTCACGCCCAGCGTGAGGAAGATGATGGGAGGTCATCAGCCCAGCGTCAGCACCAGTGTCAGCAACAGTAAGACCTATGATGAAGGGAGGTCATCAGCCCAGCGTCAGCACCAGTGTCAGCACCAGTAAGACTATATGATGAAGGGGAGGTCATCAGCCCAGCGTCCTTCCAGTGTCAGCACCAGTAAGACCTAGACGATGAAGGGAGGTCATCAGCCCAGCGTCAGCACCAGTGTCAGCTTAACGGTAAGACCTATGATGAAGGGAGGTCATCAGCCCAGCGTCAGCACCAGTGTCAGCAACAGTAAGACCTATGATGAAGGGAGGTCATCAGCCCAGCGTCAGCACCAGTGTCAGCAACAGTAAGACCTATGATGAAGGAGGTCATCAGCCCAGCGTCAGCACCAATTGTCAGCAACAGTAAGACCTATGATGAAGGGAAGTCATCAGCCAGCGTCGCTTCCAGTGTCGGCAACAGTAAGACCTATGATGAAGGAGGGTCATCAGCCCAGCGTCAGCACCAGTGTCAGCAACAGTAAGACTATGATGGAGGTCATCAGCCCAGCGTCGGCACCATGCTTAACAGTAGACCTATGATGAAGGAGGTCATCAGCCCAGCGTCAGTACCAGTGTCAGCAACAGTAAGACCTATGATGAAGGGAGGTCATCAGCCCAGCGTCAGCACCAGTATCGCTTAACAGTAAGACCTGCCGGATGAAGGGAGGTCATCAGCCCAGCGTCAGCACCAGTGTCAGCAGAACCTATGATGAAGGGGAGGTCTCAGCCCACCAGTGTCAGCAACAGTAAGACCTATGATGAAGGGAGGTCATCAACCAGCGTCAGCAGCGTCAGCACCAGTGTCAGCAACAGTAAGACCTATGATAAAGGGAGGTCATCAGCCCAGCGTCAGCACCAGTGTCAGCAACAGTAAGACCTATGATGAAGGGAGGTCAGCCCAGCGTCAGCACCAGTGTCAGCAACAATAAGACCTATGATGGAGGGGTCATCAGCCAGCGTCAGCACCAGTGTCAGCAACAGTAAGACCTATGATGCAAGGGAGGTCATCAGCCCAGCGTCAGCACCAGTGTCAGCAACAGTAAGACCTTATGATGGAGCGGAGGTCATCAGCCCAGCGTCAGCACCAGTGTCAGCAACAGTAAGACCTATGATGAAGGGAGGTCATCAGCCCGCGTCAGCACCAGTGTCAGCAAGCCCAAAGGTCAGCAATCTGTGTCAGCAATAAAAGACCTATGATGGAGGAGGTCATCAGCCCAGCGTCAGACCAGTGTCGTTTAACAGTAAGACTCATGATGAAGGGAGGTCATCAGCCCAGCGTCAGCAGTGTCAGCAACACAGTAAGACCTATGATGGAGGGAGTCATGTCAGTGTCAGCACCAGTAAAAGACTCGAGATACGCAGATCTTTCATGCATGTTAAACTGCCTCATTTACATACTAACCGATGCTTCGCTTTACTGGACCAATTAAGAGCGATCAACATTTTTAGTCTCTTAGAATTGAATTAAAATGTTGAGGTAAAGAATAAATGTGAGAATGAGAGAGAGAGAGAGAGAGAGAGAGGGTAGAGAGAGAGAGAGAGACTCACCAGTCTCTCACAATACACCGGGGAGAAGAATGTTGTAGAAATATTTGTTCACCCACAATCTCCCTCCTCCCCTCCCCTCCCCTCCCCTCCCCTCCCCACTTTACTATCAACTTTATCGACGATTAAAACTCCCCCAAATCACCCCGAGTATAATTGCTTCAGTTCGAGTAATAAAGAAACTCTTCCCATTCACTAAGATTGCCGCCATAAAATCTTGTCCAAATATCCAACAAACTGTACCAGAACAACAACAACAACCAGGTGAGATCTGTGTACAGTTTGGTTGAGTTTGCCGCCACATTAGGGTTTTAGAAACTTGTTCATGTGGTATTTACGAAGTCTTTAAAGGTTGAATGAGGTAAATATGATCTCTTAGTGATTAGTTTGTGTTATGTATGAGCTAAGGTTGAAGATAATAAGCCCCTTCTGTCTCACACAATAGCCCCCTCTGTCCCACACAATTCCCCCCTCTGTCTCACACAATAGCCCTTCTGTCTTACACAATAGCCCCCTCTGTCTCACACAATAGCCCCCTCTGTCTCACACAATAGCCCCCTGTCTCACACAATAGTCCTCTGTCTCCACACAATATTACCTCTGTCTCACACAATAGCCTTCTGTCTTACACAATAGCCCCTCTGTCTCACACAATAGCCCTTCTGTCTCCACACAATAATAGCCCCCTCTGTCTCCACACAATAGCCCCCTCTGTCCCACACAATTCCCCCTCCTGTCTCACACAATAGCCCCTGTCTCACACAATAGCCCTTCTGTCTCACACAATGGCCCCTCTGTCTCACACAATAGCCCCCTCTGTCCCCCCACAATTTCCCCCCTCTGTCTCACACAATAGCCCCTTCTGTCCCACACAATAGCCCCCTCTGTCTCACACAATAGCCCCCTGTCTC
>NW_024741901.1:22832056-22952056 GCF_018991925.1 Homarus americanus | reverse complement strand
AACCTCTTCCCTCCCCTGCCACACCCTGCAACCTCTCTCTTCCTCCTGCCACACCCCTGCAACCTCTCCTGTCATGCCTGCAACCTCTCTCTTCCCTCCTGCCACACCTGCAACCTCTTCCTCCCTGCCACACCCTGCAACCTCTTTCCTGCCACACCCTGCAACCCTCTCTTCCTCCCTGCCACACCCCTGCAACCTCTTCCCTCCTGCCACACCCCTGCAACCTCTCTCTTCCCTCCCTGCCACACCCTGCAACCTCTCTTCTCCTCCTCCCCCATACACCCTGCAATCCCTTCCTCCTGCCACACCCTGCAACCTCTCTCTTCCTCCCTGCCACACTCCGCAACCTCTTCCTCCTCCTGCCACACCCTGCAACCTCTCTTCCTCCCTCCTGCCACACCCTGCAACCTCCCTCTTTCTCCCCACATCCCTTCTCTCCCTGAACCTCTTCTTCTTCTTCTTCTCTCTCTGCCACACCCTCCTCCCCTGCTATCCCCATACCACTCTCTCTTCTCTCTCCTCGACACCTCTGCAACCTCTCTCTTCCCTCCCTGCCACACCCTGCAACCCTCTCTTCCTCCCTGCTCACCCCTGCAACCTCTCTTTCCCTCCCTCACACACCCTGCAAGCCTCTTTCTCTCCTGCCACACCCTCTGTAACCTCTCTCTCTTCTCTCCCTGCCACACCCTGCAACCTTCTCTCTCCTGCCACACCCTGCAACCTCTCCCTCCCTGCCACACACCCTGCAACCCCTCTGCCACACCTCAACCTCCCTCTCTCCTCCCACACCCTGCAACCTCTTCTCCCCCTCCCTGCCACACCCTGCAACCTCTCTCTTCCCTGCCACACCCTGCAACCTCTTCTCTCCCTCACACCCTGCAACCTTCTCTTCCCTCCCTGCCACACCCTGCAACCTCTTTTCCTCCCTGCCACACCCTGCAACCTCTCTCTTTCTCTGCACTCTCCTGTTTCACACCCTCCTCCTCCTACCCCGGATAGCCCAAATCTCCACCAATAGGACAGGAGCTGATCAAGACCTCCACCAATGGGGAGAGGAACTTGGTCGAAATAAAGAAAGGATCCTGTGAACCAATCAGCGTCAAGATGGTATAGTGTTATGATATATGAGAGAGAGAGAGAGAGAGAGAGGGGGGGGAGAAACAATAGATAATGGCTTAGAGAGAGACACACACCTATATAGCGTGATGTGACTAATTAACCTAAACCTAACAGACATCGCCGCCTCACCCCGGGAAATACACGAGAGCTTACAACAGTCTCCATAACCGGAAGTGATCGAGCATGCTCAGGTGAGGTCAGGCAGAGTGTGACCTCTGATAGTAAAAGAGAGAAAATGGAAGGAAGAAGGAAGGAAGGAAAAAGAAGGAAGGAATGAAAAGGGGGGGAAGGAAAAAAGAAGAAGGAAGGAAGGAAGGAAGGAAGGAAGGAAGGAAAGAAGGAAGGAAGGAAAAAAGAAGGAAGGAATGAAAAGGAGGAAGGAAAAAGAAGGAAGGAAGGAAGGAAGGAAGGAAGGAAGGAAGGAAGGAAGGAAGGAAGGAAGGAAGGAAGGAATGAAAGAAGGAAGGAATGAAAGAAGGAAGGAAGGAAAAGGAGGAAGGAATGAAAAGGAGGAAGGAAAAGAAGGAAGGAAGGAAGGAAAATGGAGGAAGGAAAAAGAAGGAAGGAAGGAAGGAAGGAAGGAAAGAAGGAAGGAATGAAAGAAGAAGGAATGAAAGAAGGAAGAAGGAAGGAATGAATGAAAGAAGGAAGGAATGAAGGAAGGAAGGAAGAAGGAAGGAATGAAAGAAGGAAGGAATGAAGGAAGGAAGGAAGGAAGATGATTCACCGACAAACACTCACAGAGACATTTTTACCTGAGAGAAGATGATAAATTCTACCATTACCGGTACCAAGTCCGGACAATTTCACCAGTCCGGACAATTACCTCACAAATATGTGGAGGAAAACCGGAATTTACCGAAACGTCGAACCAAATAAAGACGGTTTTGTTTGGTCCTGTTTGTGGCGCTGTTTGTGGTGTTTGTTTGTGGTGTTTGTTTGTGGAGGTGTTGTTTGTGGCGTTGTTTATGATTAGGATGTCTACAAACAAAAACTAATTCAATGACGCACAAACAAATGACATTAGATCTCAACATACAAACAAAACAAATACCCGTGGTTGCCTACAAACAAACAACAACAATATAGAGTGAACACAAACAAAAGCAAACAATGGATCTCATCAGGCAAACATAAGTTAATTAAAATGCACACACACACACACACACACACACACGCAAGCACACTCATACTCCAGAAATGAACCACGCCCAAATACGGTGCGCACACACACACACACACACACGCACACACACACACACACACACACACACACATATCTTTTCCAAGGTTAAAGGTCAAAGTAATTATTTCTAAATTGCCTTCATAACACAGACGGGGAGGAAGCTGGCGGTGGTGTTAAAGCTAAGCTGCCTTGGGGAGGAGAGAGATGTGTGGGGAGGAGAGAGATGTGTGGGGAGGAGAGAGATGTGTGGGGAGGAGAGAGATGTGTGGGGAGAAGGGGAGTTATCCGTAGCATGGTAGTCTCTCGGCTGCACTGTGACGCCATTTTTGTGTTGTTTACGGGTCATGTCAAGCCAAGAGGTCAGATCAGGTCATGTCAAGCCAAGAGGTCAGGTTAGGCCAGGTCAGGTCAAATATAGGTCAGTCAAAATCTGCTTTATAAGAATACCCACACCTTTCTGTGTCTGTCTGTCATTAATAAATAGTGTCATTATCCACCATATTCCTACACACCTTTCCATACTCTCTACCACAACCTTGTCACCTTGTCACCGTCGTTACCAGCCTTGAGTGACACATTACCTCATAAGCCCAGAAGGAGGTGCTGGTAGCGGGTCTTTATGTGACGATAATCCATAAGAAAGTGAATATATTGTATATAGTAGGTGTGGATGGTTGTTGTCGAGTCAGTGCTGCCTATGAAGTGAGAGAGGCAGGACACGACCTTCTCTCATCAGTAAAACGCACAATATTACAACAGGTGAAGACTTGGGGGCCAATTCACCTCTCGTGGGAGTACAATAGATAATGTTTGTGTTCACTATAATAAAATACCTGAAGATTAAACAGCTTATGTGACTCGTGTTACCTTGATTGGGTTAGGTTAGGTTAAGTTAGATTATTACTGTAGTTATTATTATTTTTTGTTAAATGTCGTTTTGTCTGAACCTTGTTTGTTTTGTGCGGTAGTTATCAAGGTTGTTAAGCTAATTACCGGTGTGTCTCTAATCACCTATCACATAACACCTTTTGTTGACTTAATTGTCTCGTGTGTGTGTGTGTGTGTGTGTGTGTGTGTGCGTGTGTTCCAATTGATCCTGCAGCCGGTCACCGCCTTCCGTGACACACATACACACGCGCACGCACGCACACACACACACTCAGTAGGTGTGGGCGCGAGTAGCTTAAGGAAGATGTCTCACTTGTACGGGACGTAGCGGAGGAGGCGGCTACACAGACTAGGAGGCCCAGGTGAAGGTGAGGCCAGGTGAAGGTGAGGCCAGGTGAAGGTGAGGCCAGGTGAAGGTGAGGCCAGGTGAAGGTGAGGCCAGGTGGGGTGCAGGTGGAGTGAGCCAGGTGGAGGAGGCCAGGTGGAGGTGAGGCCAGGTGAAGGTGAGGGCCAGGTGAAGGTGGGTCCCAGGTGGAGGTGAGGCCAAAGGTGGAGGAGAGAGGCCAGGTGAAGGAGGCCAGGTGAAGGAGGCCAGGAGTGAGGAGGCCAGGTGGAGGTGAGGCCAGGTGGAGGTGAGGCCAGGTGAAGGTGAGACCAGGTGAGGTGAGGCCAGGTGGAAGGTGAGGCCAGGTGGTGAAGGTGAGGCCAGGTGAGGTGAGGCCAGGTGAAGGTGAGGCCAGGTGAAGGTGAGGCCAGCAGAGTGAAGGTGATGGGTGAGACCAGGTGATGGTGAGGGGCCAGATGAAGGTGAGGCCAGGTGAAGGTGAGGCCAGGTGAAGGTGAGGGCCAGGTGAAGGTGAGGCCAGGTGAAGGTGAGGCCAGGTGGAGGTGAGGCCAGGTGAAGGAGAGGCAAAGGTGAAGGGGTGAGGCCCAGGTGATGGTGAAGCCAGGTGAAGGAGAGGCCAGGTGAAGGTGAGGCCAGGTGGAGGTGAGGCCAGGTGAAGGTGAGGGCCAGGTGAAGGTGAGGGCCAGTCAGTGTACAGTCAAGTTATCTGCCATTCATTCAGTGTACAGACAGTTTATCAGTCAAGCAGTCAGCCAATCAGAAGCATTCATTGGGTTATCACTACCATCAGAAGCAGTTGAACGGAGGTAAAGTTATTAATTTACGAGAGAGAAAGTCTAGTGAAAGGACTTAACAGAGAGAGAGAGAGAGAGAAAGGGGAAAGGAAAACGAATAAAGATGAGAAAAAGAGACAGAAAAAGAAAGAATTAGGTCGAGAGGGGAAAAGAAAACGAATGAAGACAAAGATAGAAAAAGAAAGAATTAGGAAGAAAGCAAAATAAAGGATGGTGTGGAGGAGAAGGATTAAAATTTACCAGAGAGGAAAACTGCCACAGTGTTGATCCAGCCGAGCGTATAAGTCGACCCGGGGGATATACCTGCCCCTAATATCTGGTCCCTAATACCTGGTTCCCTAATACCTGGTCCTAAATACCTGGTTCCTAATACCTGACCCCTAATACCTGACCCTAATACCTGCCCCTAATACCTGGTCCTAAATACCTGGTTCCTAATACCTGCCCCTAATACCTGGCCCCTAATACTGGTTCCCTAAATACCTGCCCCTAATACCTGACCCTAATACCTGGTTCCCTAAATACCTGGCCCCTAATACCTGACCCTAATACCTGGCCCCTAATACTTGTTCCCTAAATACCTGACCCTAATACCTGGTCCCCAATATCAAGTTCCTTGATACCTGACCCCTAATACCTGACCCCTAAATACCTGACCCCTAATACCTGGTCCCTAATACCTGGCCCCTTCCCTGATATTTCCCGACCTTGTTTAATATTTCCCCTGCCCTTGACCATTGACCTGCCAGCCCTTTGGAGAACACAGTTTCTCCCTCCCTCCTCCCTCCCTCCTTCCTCCCTCCTTCTCTCCCTTCCTCCCTCCCTCCTCCTTCCCTCCCTCCCTCCCTCCCTCCCTCCCTCCCTCCCTCCCCTCCTTCCCTCCCCTCCTCCCTCCCTCCCTCCCCTCCCTCCCCTCCCATGTTCAATACTCTCCATATATCCACGTCTCTCTGGTATATCTGTAAAAGGTTTATACTGTTCACAAGCATCACTAGTCACTCACACAACCATTTTTCTAACTTTAATTTTTGTTATCGTTAATTTCTCTTATTTATCATTTATTGTATACAGTAAAACCTCCATTTAACGGACATCAATCTCCAGTGGAACCTCTTTATAACGGATTCTCTCTCTCTCTCTCCATATAAATCCGTTAGATGGGGGTTTCACACTTAAGATACCCTCGATATAACGGACTTTCATCTATATAGTTCGCTACATGGAGGTTTTAGAGTTAACGGACCCTCTAAAAACGGACATTGATCAGGAGGAGAGGTGATCACTGCACCCACCCCGTCAGACCCCAGGGGCGCCACGCACACTATTACCACCTCTTACAGTTATTGGATAGATACCTCCCCAGGGGCACTTTCCTACTGCCTCACACCTCCTTCCTACTGCCTCACACCTCCTTCCTACTGCCTCACACCTCCTTCCTACTGCCTCACACCTCCTTCCTACTGCCTCACACCTCCTTCCTACTGCCTCACACCTTCTTCCTACTGCCTCACACCTCCTTCCTACTGCCTCACACCTCCTTCCTACTGCTTCACACCTCTTTCGAGTCATGGTGTTCCTCTCACTACTGCCTCTTTGCATCTTCTCATTTAACTTCCCCCTCCTCCCCCCCACCCCCCCCTCCTCCCCCCCCCCCCTCCTCCCCCCCACCCCTGCTCCCCCCACCCCCCCCTCCCACCCCCCCCTCCTCCCTGCTCCCCCCCCTCCTCCCCCACCCCCTCCCCACCCCCTGCTCCCCCACCCCCCTCCCACCCCCCCCCTCCTCCCTGCTCCCCCCACCCCCTCCTCCCCCCCCCCCCTCCCCTCCCCCACCCCCTCCTCCCCCTCCCCTCCCCTAATAACAACACTTGTGCCAATCGTCTTACACTTCACTCCATCAAAACATTCCCTCCTCTCTTACAAGTCTTCCTCCTCTCTTCCTCCTCCTCCTCATTACTCATCACTTTAGCAATATTCACAATACTCCTCCTTAAATAGTACTCAGATCTCACTCATTTTACTCTTATCTTTACCCTTAATATTACTCACTAACTCACATTTAATATTGCTCACATATTCCTCACAAAAGTAAAAACACCTACCTCACCTGCCAGCCACTTCACACCTGTTGAATTAACCTGTGTACACCTTCTTACCTCTTAACCCCCCCCACCCACACACTTATAATCGTACCAGCTTCACTGCACGAGAGAGAGAGAGAGAGAGAGAGAGAGAGAGAGAGAACTGTAAGGCCCTCTCGGTAATCTGACAAACCTCTTATATGAAGCTTCCTTTTTTGAAGCCCCCATTCACACAGGGTTTATGTCTGCCTCCCTCAAGTGAAGCCTTACCTCCACCTGTCCGACACATCTCCCTACAGAGTCTCTTCACTTGTGTTCTAAAGAGCTTTGGGAATCTGTTCACTCAGGCTGGTAATATTTGATGAACTTTTTGCTATGGTTGTTCGTATTAAACCTCTTACACAGTCTGCATCATAAGTGTGTCATGTGTGCTGTCAATGTACAGAGTGTGTCATAAGTCGTGCACCATACTGTACAGAGTGTGTCATAAGTCGTGCACCATACTGTACAGTGTGTGTCATAAGTTGTGCACCATACTGTACAGAGTGTGTCATAAGTTGTGCAACCTACTATACAGTGTGTGTCATAAGTTGTGCAACCTACTATACAGGGTGTCTCAAAGGTTGTCCATCATACTGTCCAGGAAGCACCGTGAAACTACAGGAAGAAACATGGGGGTACAGGAAGCAACGGAAGGCCTCAGGAAGCACCGTGAGGCTTCAGGAAGCACCCTGGGGCTCCAGGAAACACCGTGGGGGGGAGCTGGGAGAGGCGTCACCCCTGGCAGGCAGCTGCAGTTGGCACGACGCCACAGCTGCAGTGTGTCGCAATACAGTTACGTATATGTGAGAAGAGGGAAGGAAGGGAGAGATGAGAGGCAAGGAAAGGGGAGGTAGGGGAGGGTAGGGGGCAAGGGAGGGTAGGAGGTAAGGGAGGGAGAAGAGGCAAGGAAGGGCGAAGAGGCAAGGACCTGAGGGGGGGAGTAGGCAGGAAAAACAGAAAGTGGGAGGAGGGAAGGTAGGAGGAATGTGAACGGAAGAAGACTAACGTGGAACAGAGAGGAGGAAAAAGAAAACCTATCTCACATTATCCTCCAACCACCCCCCCACACTCCTCGATTATCTCCCTCCCCACCTCTCCCTCCACTACAGGTGTGCGGTAATTACTCTAATAACATGACTATATTACCTTTTTCCCAAGGTAGGTAGAGGGGAGAGGGGTGTAGAGGGAGGGGGAGGGGGAGAGGGCGAGGGAAGGGTAGGGGGAAGGGTATGGGAGGGAAGGGTAAGGTGAGGGGAGGGATGGAGGGAGGGAGGTGAAGGGTAGGAGGGGTGCTCCAAGAGGTGAGTGGGTTAAAGGGTAGTGTTACAAGGTGGGTGTGTGTGTGTGTGTGTGTGTGTGTGTGTGTCGATTCCTGAGTATTGTGAACTTTGTACTGTACATTCGTGTGTAAACTTATGTACAACACACACAACACAACACAACACAACACACCAGAGGAAGGAGGTGAGAGTCTACCAGGTAACAACCACAACACACCTCACCTGCTGATGGCCCGCCCCGGGGAGTGTGTTAACCTGGTGACCCTTCCCTCACCTACCATACCATACCATACACCATACACCATACACCATCTCCCTCCCTCCCTACTTCTCCTCCTCCTTCCATTCCTGCTCTACCTGCCCCGCCACCCCCACCCCCACCCCTCCAGTGCCCCACCATACCCCAACCTCCCTACCTCACCTTCATTAGTGTAGAGAGAGGAGACAAAACCAGAGTTAATGAAGATAATGATGATGACAGGGTGAGGGGGCGGCCGCCTCCTCTGCTCCTGCCAAAACACCTTCGTCGAGAACCCATTACAGGTCACCCATTTTTACCTTTAATTACAGGTTTACAGGTCTTTACAGGTCACCCCGTTTACCCTCATTATAAATGTTTACAGGTCATCCCATTTACCTCCCTTACAGGTTACCTCGTTTACCTTAATTACAGGTGTTTACAGGTCACTAGGTAACACACACATATTACCTTCACTGTAACACCTTTTGTAAACCTTGACCTATAGTTTGTTTATCCTTTTAGTCGATAATCTTATATAAAATGTGATTGTTTTTTGTGTATGTGTCTTAAAGTGTTTGTTTGTCTTGTTTATTATTTAAAGGTTACAAAAAAAAACAGATAGAAACAAACAACAACAGAAGAACAGCAAAAAAAACACAACAAACAGAATAAAACAACAGTATAACAGACAACAGAACAACAGACACAACAGAACAACAGACAACAGTACAACACAACAGAACACAACTTCACTCAAAACACAAAAGGGGTGTTGGTTTGAGGGTAAAGGTGAAAGGTCAGAGAGAGGCGGTGTTCGACCCAGTGAGTGTGTGTGGAGAAGGGGGCGTGTAGACCTAACCTAATCTAACCAACCTAACTAGACTACCAGAGAAGTATACAGAATAAACACCTAACTTACAGACAGACAGACGGACAGACACAATGACAGACAGACAGACAGACGGACAGACACAATGACAGACAGACAGACAGACAAAGGAAGAGACTCACAGATGAATCCCTCCTCGAAGTTTATGTCAAGGGATAAAATACTGGGATTCAGAAGTGCAATCCCGGCCCTACTGACTGTGTGTGGCACTTCCTCCCCCCCACACCTTTACTACTACTACTACTACTACTACTACTACTACTAGACATACTTTCTATCTACATCTTCTTCTCACTGTCCCTCTTCCTCCATCCATTCCTTTATACCTCTTCCCCTCCCCCTCCCTCTTTGCCTCACTACCCGACCAACACATCAGTATTGTCCACAAATCGTCTATTCCACAAGAGACACACGCGGGTCTTGTTTCCGGGTTGACACAAGAGGGGGTCTGAGGTCTGGAGGTAGAGGTAATCATAGGCCACGAGAAGCTGGAGGACAAGAAAGGTCATGAAGCTGGAGGCGTGTATTCAGAGGCCATGAGAGGTCACGGATGCTGGAGGTAGAGGTACTGAGAGGTCACGAGATGCTGGAGGACACGAGAAGTCAAATGTTACACGTACTGTATGTCAGAGGTAAAGATAATATTCACCAGTGTGTGTGTGTGTGAGGGTCGGTACACCTGACTGTGTGTGTGTGTGTGAGGGTCGGTACACCTGACTGTGTGTGTGTGTGTGTGTGAAGGTCAGTACACCTGACTGTGTGTGTGTGTGAGGGTCGGTACACCTGACTGTGTGTGTGTGTGTGAGGGTCGGTACACCTGACTGTGTGTGTGTGTGAGGGTCGGTACACCTGACTGTGTGTGTGTGTGTGAGGGTCGGTACACCTGACTGTGTGTGTGTGAGGGTCGACCATTGACCGTGTGTTTACATCTGTTTGTCTATCGTTTCTGTACAAAATACTCTGTCAATTCACTTGGTTTAAGTGTTGGTGACCTTGTCTGTGTGTTTCATAAGTGTTGGTACAGTCACTCAAAACTACTAACTATACCAAATTATGTTGAGAATATACGACACAATGGACGAAAGATTCTGACAACCCTACCGAGACAACAGGAGTCATATTGTTCATTCTGATATTCATAGATCACCCCAAGTACAGATAGTTTTTAGTGTGACTGTACACCTGTATCGCTCTTCAAAACAATCTATTCACCTGTTTTGTTTATTTACACTCAGATGAAAACTGGAAACAAATGACAACTACACAAAGAGAATAATTTTCTTCGCTGACAAATAAAAGTTTATGTAAATTATAAGATTATTTTGATACTTTTGTTGTGAGAGGCAGAGCTGTGGAGACGGTGAACCTCTGTCTTGTTTGGCCTTCCTCTCTCACCTAGCCCTGCCTCTCTCACCTAGCCCTGCCTCCCTCACCTAGCCTTACCTCCCTCACGTAGCCCTGCCTCCCTCACCTAGCCCTGCCTCCCTCACCTAGCCCTGCCTCCCTCACCTAGCCTTCCCTCCCTTTCTTTGTCTTTTTCCCCTCCTCCTTCTCACTCTCTTCCCCTTCTCTTCCTCCTCCTCCCTCTCCATCTCCCCCCCTTCAACAGTCTTCATGCCTCCCTCTCTTCCTCCCTCTTACTACTCCTCTCCTTCCCTTCTCCCCCTCGCTCCAACCTCCTCCTCCTCCTCCTCCTTCCTTTCTCGACCTCCTGAATCTTTAAACACAATTAGGCAAGCATCTCACTCCTCGCCAGGTAGTGAGGAAACCTGTGGCTACTGAGGACAGGTAGGTTACTGGACCAGATCAAAACCTGTAAAAACACCTGTCCACAGTAAAAAAAACAAACACCTGTCAATAGTAAAAACACCTGTCCACACCTGTCAATAGTAAAAACACCTGTCCACACCTGTCAATAGTAAAAAAAAACACCTGTCAATAGTAAAAATATCTGACCCATTGACCTAATACTTAACCCATGCTGACCCAATGACCCTTGTTGACCCAAGATTAGTGTGATCTGGTTTACAGGTACAGGTTACAGTGTGATCTGGTGTACAGTGTTAAGCCACCGACCACACACTCAGCAAGGTTTGTTTTCATTGGCTGGTGCTGCTGTGGCCTCGACCAATGAAAACCAACCAACATGAAATGCTTAGTAGTGGTTCGTTTCCCCCCTAAAAGGCAGATATATTTCAGGCGAGTCTTTTTTTATCCGGGAATACAGAGGGTGAGGTAGGTGGTGGTGAGGTAGGTGGTGGTGAGGTAGGTGGTGGTGAGGTAGGTGGTGGTGTGGTAGGTGGTGGTGAGGTAGGCGGTGGTGGAGTGGGCGGTGGTGGTGGTGGTGGTGTGGGGTGGGTGGTGGTGGGTGGTGGTGTGGTGGGTGGTGGTGGGGTGGGTGTGGTGGGGTGGGCGGTGGTGTGGGGTGGGCGGTGTGGGGTGGGCGGTGTGGGGTAGGTGGTGGTGGGTGGTGGTGTGTTGGGGTGGTGGGTGGGTGGTGGTGGGGTAGGTGGTGGTGAGTGGGTGGTGGTGGTGGGAGGTGTGGTGGAGGTAGGCGGGTGGGGAGGTGGGTGGGTGGTGAGGTAGGAGGTGGTGAGGAGTGGCGGTGGTGAGGTGGGTGGTGGTGAGGTGGGTGGTGGTGTGGTAGGTGGTGGAGGTGAGGTGGGAGGTGGTGAGGTAGGTGTGGTGGTGGTGGGGTGGGT
This sequence comes from Homarus americanus, assembly GCF_018991925.1. Lineage (NCBI taxonomy): Eukaryota > Metazoa > Arthropoda > Malacostraca > Decapoda > Nephropidae > Homarus > Homarus americanus. The sequence goes on along the minus strand of NW_024741901.1, from coordinate 22,940,491 downwards.
GGTGGTGGGGTGGGTGGTAGGCGTGGTGGGTAAATGTTGGGGCAAGTGGTGACCATCATTATCACCCACCAACGTTACCACCACCACCACAACCATCACACCACAACCCACCACCACCACCAACCTGCAGTACCATCCACACCCACCGGAATAACACCTTCTTCAGTGTGTGGGGCGAGTGTGGTGTGTGGTCCTCTTCTCTTCTTCACAACAAACCAACACCCGGACACCAACTAATTACTGTACAGCAGCAGTTGACACACAATGTTGCCCCGACGAGTAAATCTCCACGGTAACAACGCCAGTGCCGGTCATCATCAACGCCAGTGCCGGTCATCAACAACACCAGTGCCGGTCATCATCAACACCAGTGCCGGTCATCATCAACACCGTGCCGGTCATCATCAACGACAGTGTCGGTCATCATCAACGCCAGTGCCGGTCATCAACACCAGTGCCGGTCATCATCAACACCAGTGCCGGTCATCATCAACGCCAGTGCCGGTCATCATCAACGCCAGTGCCGGTCATCAACACCAGTGCCGGTCATCATCAACACCAGTGCCGGTCATCATCAACACCAGTGCCGGTCATCATCAACGCCAGTGCCGGTCATCATCAACGCCAGTGCCGGTCATCATCAACGACAGTGTCGGTCATCATCAACGCCAGTGCCGGTCATCATCAACGCCAGTGCCGGTCATCAATAACGACAATGTCGGTCATCATCAACGCCAGTGCCGGTCATCATCAACGCCAGTGTCGGTCATCATCAACGCCAGTGCCGGTCATCATCAACGCCAGTGCCGGTCATCATCAACACCAGTGCCGGTCATCATCAACGACAGTGTCGGTCATCATCAACGCCAGTGCCGGTCATCATCAACGACAGTGTCGGTCATCATCAACGCCAGTGCGGTCATATCAACGCCAGTGCCGGTCATCATCAACGCCAGTGTCGGTCATCATCAACGCCAGTGCCGGTCATCATCAACGCCAGTGTTGGTCATCATCAACGCCAGTGTCTGTCATCAACACCAGCGGTCATCATCAACACCAGTGCCGGTCATCATCAACGCCAGTGCCGGTCATCATCAACGCCAGTGCCGGTCATCATCAACGACAGTGTCGGTCATCATCAACGCCAGTGCCGGTCATCATCAACGACAGTGTCGGTCATCATCAACGCCAGTGCCGGTCATCATCAACACCAGTGTCGGTCATCATCAACGCCAGTGCCGGTCATCATCAACGCCAGTGTCGGTCATCATCAACGCCAGTGCCGGTCATCATCAACGCCAGTGCCGGTCATCATCAACGACAGTGTCGGTCATCATCAACGCCGTGCCCATCATCAACGCCAGTGCCGGTCATCATCAACGCCAGTGGGTCATCAACACCAGTGCCGGTCATCATCAACGCCAGTGTCGGTCATCAACGCCAGTGCCGGTCATCATCAACGCCAGTGTCGGTCATCATCAACGCCGTCGGTCATCATCAACACCAGTGCCGGTCATCATCAACGCCAGTGTCGGTCATCATCAACGCCAGTGCCGGTCATCATCAACACCAGTGCCGGTCATCAACACCAGTGCCGGTCATCATCAACACCAGTGTCGGTCATCATCAACGCCAGTGCCGGTCATAATCAACGCCAGTGCCGGTCATCATCAACACCAGTGCCGGTCATCATCAACACCAGTGTCGGTCATCATCAACGCCAGTGCCGGTCATCCATAACGCCAGTGTCGGTCATCATCAACGCCAGTGCCGGTCATCATCAACACCAGTGTCGGTCATCAACACCGCCGGTCATCATCAACGCCAGTGCCGGTCATCATCAACACCAGTGCCGGTCATCATCAACGCCAGTGCCGGTCATCATCAACACCAGTGTCGGTCATCATCAACGCCAGTGCCGCATCAACACCAGTGCCGGTCATCGTCAACACCAGTGCCGGTCATCATTAACGCCAGTGCCGGTCATCATCAACGCCAGTGCCGGACATCGTCAACGCCAGTGCCGGTCATCATCAACACCAGTGCCGGTCATCATCAACGCCAGTGCCGGTCATCATCAACACCAGTGCCGGTCATCATCAACGCCAGTGCCGGTCATCGTCAACGCCAGTGCCGACATCGTCAACACCAGTGCCGGTCATCATCAACGCCAGTGCCGGTCATCGTCAACACCACTGCCGGTCATCATCAACTCTTATAACTCCCTCAGGGTTAGGTGACGGAAAGTGTGATCAGACAGCAGTCCCGGTGGTGTCTCTCCCCGGCCGGGGACCCCACTTACCGTCTGCCTCCTCACTCACCTCTCTCCTCATCCCTACCCTCCCCTATCTCCCCACCCCCACATGACCCCTTCCCCTGATAACCCTCTCTATGCACCACACACACACACTGACCAGGTGGAGGAGGGTGGCACAACACACACACAAACACCGACCAGGTGGAGGAGGGGTGGCACCACACACACACACACACACACACCCACCAGGTGAGGAGGGGCACCACACACACACACACACACACACCGACCAGGTGGGAGGAGGCACACACACACACACACACACACCGACCAGGTGGAGGAGGGGTGGCACACACACACACACACACACACCAGACCAGTGGAGGAGGGGTGGCACCACACACACACACCGACCAGGTGGAGGAGGTGGCACCACACACACACACACACACACACACACACACACACACACACACACACACACACACCGACCAGGTGGAGGAGGGTGGCACCACACACACACACACACACACCCGACCAGGTGGAGAGAAGTGGCACCACACACACACACACACACACACACACACACACACACACACACCGACCAGGTGGAGGGGGTGGCACCACACCACACACACCGACCAGGTGGAGGAGGTGGCACCACACACACACACCGACCAGGTGGAGGAGGTGGCACACACACACACACACACACACACACACACACACACACACACACACACACACACCGACCAGGTGGAGGGAGGTGGCACCACCACACACACCGACCAGGTGGAGGAGGTGGCACCACACACACACACACACCGACCAGGTGGAGGGTGGCACCACACACACACACACACCGACCAGGTGGAGGAGGTGGCACCACACACACACACACACACACACACCGACCAGGTGGAGGAGGGTGGCACCACACACACACCGACCAGGTGGAGGAGGGTGGCACCACACACACACACACACACACACACACACACACACACACACACACCGACCAGGTGGAGGAGGGGTGGCACCACACACACACACCGACCAGGTGGAGGAGGGTGGCACCACACACACACACACACCGACCAGGTGGAGGAGGGGTGGCACCACACACACACACACACACACCGACCAGGTGGAGGAGGTGGCACCACACACACACACACACACCGACCAGGTGGAGGAGAGTGGCACCACACACACACACACACCGACCAGGTGGAGGAGGGTGGCACCACACACACACACACACACACACCGACCAGGTGGAGGAGGGTGGCACCACACACACACACACACACACCGACCAGGTGGAGGAGGGTGGCACCACACACACACACACACCGACCAGGTGGAGGTGGCACCACACACACACACAAACACCGACCAGGTGGAGGAGGGTGGCACCACACACACACACACACACACACACACACACACACACACACACACACACACACACCGACCAGGTGGAGAGGGTGGCACCACACACACACAACACGACCAGGTGGAGGAGGGGTGGCACCACACACACACACACACACACACACACACACACACACACACACCGACCAGGTGGAGAGTGGCACCACACACACACACACACACACACACACACACCGACCAGGTGGAGAGAGGTGGCACCACACACACACACACACACACACACACACACACACACACACACACCGACCAGGTGGAGGAGGGTGGCACCACACACACACACACACACACCGACCAGGTGGGAGGAGGGTGGCACCACACACACACACACACCGACCAGGTGGAGGTGGCACCACACACACACACACACACACACACACACACACACACACACACACACACACACACACACACACACACCGACCAGGTGGAGGGAGTGGCACCACACACACACACACACCGACCAGGTGGAGGGGGTGGCACCACACACACACACACACACACACACCAACCAGGTGGAGGAGGGGTGGCACCACACACACACACACACACCGACCAGGTGGAGGAGGTGCACCACACCCAGGTGGAGAGGTGCCCACACACACACACACACAGACCAGGTGGAGGAGGGTGGCACCACACACACACACACACACACCGACCAGGTGGAGGAGGGGTGGCACCACACACACACACACACCGACCAGGTGGAGGTGGCACCACACACACACACACACACACCGACCAGGTGGAGGGTGGCACACACCACACACACACACCGACCAGGTGGAGAGGTGGCACCACACCACACACACACACACCACCGACCAGGTGGAGGAGAGGTAGCACACACACCGACCAGGTGGAGGAGGTGGCACCACACACACACCGACCAGGTGGAGGGAGGTGGCACCACACACACCGACCAGGTGGAGGAGGGTGTGTGTGTGGGTGCCACCCCTCCTGGTCGGTGTGGTGTGGTGTGTGTGGCCACCCTCCACCTGGTCGGTGTGTGGTACCTGGTCGGTGTGTCACCCTCCTCCACCTGGTCGGTGTGTGTGTGTGTGTGTGGCCCACCTGGTGCGGTGTGTGGTGCCACCCCCTCCTCCACCTGGTCCGTGTGTGTCCGCCCCGTTGGCACTGCCTCTTTAACTCCCTCAGCCCACACTGGTGCCACCGTCCACCACCACTATTATCATCACTACCACAACTACTATCACCACCATCACTACTACCACTTCCACCACCTCTACCATCACTACCACCACCACCCACTTAAAATCAGTGTCAATAAGTGTTAAGAGATCGTTGGTACACTGGGTAAGTGGTCACCCCTCCACTTAGCACACACCAGGTATAAGTGATATTAAATACATAACACAGGTAACTCTACTGGATCACCTGTAGATTAGAAACACCTGCTTATTTTACCTCTTAAACATGCTTGGGGGGGGGGAGGATCTAGGTCAGGTCAGGTAGTTTAATCTTTAGGAGAACGGTAAACATTTTATATGACGCAACACTCACCATCTCCCCCCCCCCCTTCCCTCACCCCACCCTAACCATCCCTCCCTCCACCCTCACCGTCCCCTACCCTACCTTCAAAACCTCGTCAGATTTCCTCATAAAATCGTCGACAGTGCCAGGAAAGTGTTCTCGCCTTTTCCCCTTAACACGTGAGTGGCAATTCTGTTCACCTCTCCACCGGCTCAAGGGTTCACTTCTCTCACCCCCCCCCCCCACACACGTATTTCCTTTCCTCCCTCCCTCCCTCCTTCCCTCCCTCCCTCCCTCCCCTCCAACACAAATACTTGATTCTCACAAATTAAATATACGTTCATTTATTCCTATACATCTGTACCAAAAAACACACACGCATGAAAAATACACGCATACATACATACATACATACATACATACATACATACATACAGACATACATACATACAGACATACATACATACACAGCAGAAAATGGCACACAGCGAGAGAGAGAGAACGTGTTTTATCTTCTTGATTTTGAAGCTCTTGGGGAAAAGAAAATGGCGTTCTATTATTTTTGTTGTTTACCTATCGTCATCTTTTTTCTCTAACAACAACAATAATAACTTTCTCCCACACATACAGAACAACATGTAGTATTAATCACACGAGTAGTTTATCTGGCCAAAGTAACATGTTCTCAACAAATCGTAACCTAACTTAACCTAAACTAACCTAAAATGCGATGGATTATATTTTCTCTCTATTTTCACGCCATTAAAACATTGTGATAGTTATGTTATTTTGAAGATGGAACTAAAATTTGGCCAAGATGCTCAAAGAGTTACAGTATGATAACATTTCCCTCACGGTCAACACCACGGCACCACCCCCCCCCTCCCCCCCTATCAGTTACGTAACACACAAAAAATACCCTCATATCCAACCCAATTTTAGACGTTAATAACTGTTTTTTTCCACACAACCTTTACACTATAGTTACCCCGGATAAACACTTCATTTTCTGTGAGTTTATTTGTTTACTTAATTCACTGTGTAATGTTTGGACGGATGATCACAACACTAATAAATTTTGATTCCTGGACAAAATGGATGATTTATGACCAGGGCAAAATGGATAATTTATGAAGGGGTTATAAATAATCCTATGAACCAATAAGAAGAAGAAGAAGAAGAGTCAATTTCGTTATATTGTGTCTATGTCCATTAGCAGGAAGGAGGTGAAGGAGGTGTGAAGAGGGAGGAGATGAAGATGGAAGGAAGGAAGGAGGAAGAGAAGGAGGAGGAAGGAGAAAGAGGATGATGAGGAGAGGAGGAGGGAGAAGGTGAAAATAGGATAAAGAAGAAGAATAAGAAGGAGGAGAAAATAAGAAGAAAGACGTAGGAAGGTGAGAAAGAAACAAAGAAACGCCTCTACACCTCACCAGTAGTTAAGTGCCACTGATGGAGGTAGGCACTCAATGGCACTGGCACTGGCACACCACCACCATTACCAGTAACTCTTCCGGTCCTCAACCACAACCATCGATTTTGGGGAGGGGGAAGGGAGGAGGAGGAGAGGGGGGAGCAATTCTTACGATCACTTCTTCCTTGAGGTGGGGAAGTAGGGGGAGGGGGTAAGGAGAGGGGGAGAAAGGAGCGGGAGGGAAAAGGAGCGAGGTGGGGTGGGTGAGGAAAGAAAGCAGGGTGGGAGGAAAGGAGGGGTGGGTGGAGAGGGGGGAAGGGGAAGGGAACCAATTCTGATGATCACTCTGCCTTGTATACGAAGCAAGAGTGTGTCCAATAAACTAGCCCCCCCAAGCAAATCTGAAACACACACACACACACACACACACACACACACACACACACACACAGTAAAGGCAGACATTCACTCGGTCGTAGTGTTAGCTTAAAGGACCTTCGGGCGGGCATCTGTGACTGTGTGAAGGACCTAACAAATATATTTCCTACCAACCCGCCAGCGAGATGATGATGTACCTCAACAACCGCCTTCAGGAGCCAGAGGAGCTGGGAAACAACACCACTACACCACCAGCAGTAGACACCAGTACCTTCCTCAACACCACTACACCACCAGCAGGAGGAAGCACCAGTACCTTACTCAACACCACTACACCACCAGCAGGAGGAAGCACCAGTACCTTCCTCAACACCCTACACCACCAGCAGGAGGGAAGCACCAGTACCTTCCTCAACACCACTACACCAGCAGCAGGAGGAAGCACCAGTACCTTACTCAACACCACTACACCACCCAGCAGGAAGGCACCAGTACCACCTCAACACCACTACACCAGCAGCAGGAGGAAGCACCAGTACCTTACTCCACACCACTACACCAGCAGTAGGAGGAAGCACCAGTCTTCCTCAACACCACTACACCAGCAGTAGGGAGGCACCAGTACCTTCCTCCACCACTACACCAGCAGTAGGAGGAAGCACCAGTACCTTACTCAACACCACTACACAGCAGCAGGAGAAGCACCAGTACCCTCAACACCACTACACCAGCAGGAGGAAGCACCAGTACCTTCTCAACACCACTACACCAGCAGTAGGAGGAAGCACCAGTACCTTCCCCAACACCACTACACCAGCAGTAGGAGAAGCACCAGTACCTTACTCAACACCACTACACCACCAGCAGAGAAGCACCAGTACCTTACTCAACACCACTACACCACCAGCAGGAGGAAGCACCAGTACCTTACTCAACACCACCACCAGCAGGAGGAAGCACCAGTACCTTACTCAACACCACTACACCACCAGCAGGAGGAAGCACCAGTACCTTCCTCACACCACTCACCACCAGCAGGAGGAAGCACCAGTACCTTCCTCAACACCACTACACCAGCAGCAGGAGGAAGCACAGTGCCTTACTCACACACCACTACCAGCAGCAGGAGGAAGCACCAGTACCTTACTCAACACCACTACACCAGCAGCAGGAGGAAGCACCAGTACCTTACTCCAACACCACTACACCAGCAGTAGGAGGCACCAGTGCCTCCTCAACACCACTACACCAGCAGTAGGAGGAAGCACCAGTGCATTATCACCACTACACCAGCAGTAGGAGCACCAGTACCTACTCAACACCACTACACCAGCAGCAGGAGGGCACCAGTGCCTTCCTCAACACCACTCACCAGCAGCAAGGAAGCACCAGTACCTTCCTCAACACCACTACACCAGCAGTAGGAGGAAGCACAGTACCTTCCCAAACACCACTACACCAGCAGTAGGAGGAAGCACCAGTACCTTACTCAACACCACTACACCAGCAGCAGGAGGAAGCACCAGTACCTTCCTCAACACCACTACACCAGCAGTAGGAGGAAGCACCAGTCACCTCCAACACCACTACCAGCAGTAGGAGGAAGCACCGTGCACTTTCAACACCACTACACCAGCAGCAGGAGGAAGCACCAGTACCTTATAACACCACTCCCACCAGCAGTTGGTGGTGGCCCAGAACCATGCCGATGTCTCAGGTCTAGTCACGCCCTTGTTGCTCATTGCATCTCTCTTACTTCAATTCTTTCTCCCTCCACCACACCAGGAGGTGGCCAGCCTCCTCCTCCCCACCACCAGCGAGTAGCCAGCCCTCCTCCACCACCAGCAGGTAGCCCGGCCTCCTCCACCACACCAGCAGGTAGCCCCGGCCCTCCTCCACCACACCAGCAGGTAGCCCCGGCCTCCTCCACCACACCAGCAGGTAGCCCGCCCTCCTCCACCACACCAGCAGGTAGCCCCGGCCCTCCTCCTCCTCCACCACACCAGAGGTAGCCCCGCCCTCCCCGTGTAGTCCTGAAGGTGGACCTCATGAACTTGTGGTAATGTTAATCCTCTCACAAGGTCTCCCAGCTGGAACGTCAAGAGTAAACAAACCATTGATGGACTGTTTGTGAACTTGATATGGAAGAGAGGAAGAAAGGAAGGAGGAAGAAAGAAGGGAGAGAGGAAGAAGGAGGAGGTGGGAGAGGACTGAGGTACAGGGGAGAAAGAGGAAGGAAGAAGAAGGAGAGAGGAAGAAGGAAGAAAGGAGGGAGGAAGGGGGGAAGGAGAGTGGGGGAAGAGGAAGAGAGTGGGGAGGGAGAGGGAAGAAGGAAGAAAGAAGAAAAAACAGTAGGGAGGAAGAGAAGGAAGATAGAAAGGGAAGGAAAGGAGGAAGCAGGAGGTAAGGAGACGAAGGAGAGAGAGACTAACTAACCTCTTGCCGTCACACCACCATCATGGAGGGAGTGTCAACCAGTCATCCAGCCACACCTTACACCCTCTCTTCCTCCTTCCTCTCTCTTCCTCTTCCAATCATCCTCCTCTTCCTCTCATCCTCCTCTCCTCTACCCCTCCCTCTTCTTGTCCTCCTGGGTTAATCATTATCCTCTCTCTCTCTCTCTCTCTCTCTCTCTCTCTCTCTCTTCGTGGGGTTTATTATCCTCTTGGCTTTTATCTTTAAGTCCTTCTCTCCATCTCTCACTTTATCTCCTCTGGTGCCAGTTCTCTCCTCTCTCATTTCTCTCCATGACCTCTCACTCCACCATGGTACTGTCCCACCAACACTCCACCATGGTCCACTGTCCACCCCCAACATGTACGTCCCACCCAACACTCCACCTGTCCCACCCAACACTCACCATGGTCCTGTCCCACCAACCTCCACCATGGTCCACTGTCCCACCAACCTCCTGGTCCACTGTCCCACCCAACACTCACCATGGTCACTGTCACCCAACACTCCACCATGGTCCACTGTCCCACAACTCCACCATCTGTCACCAACCTCCACCATGGTCCACTGTCCCACCCAACACTCCATGGTCCACTGTCCCACCCAACATCCACCATGGTCCACTGTCACCCAACACTCCACTGGTCCTGTCCCACCCAACCTCCACCATGGTCCACTGTCCCATCCACATGGTCACTGTCCACAACCTCCACCATGGTCCATCCACAACCTCCACCATGGTCCACTGTCCCACCCACCCACCATGGTCCTGTCCCTCCCACCATGGTCCACTGTCCCAACCAACACTCCCCATGGTCACTGTCCCACCCAACACTCCACCATGGTCCACTGTCCCACCCAACACTCCACCATGGTCCACTGTCCCACCCAACACTCCACCATGGTCCCTGTCCACAACACTCCACCATGGTCCACCCACCCAACACTCCACCATGGTCCTGTCCCCCAACACTCCACCATGGTCCACTGTCCCCCCAACATACCACTGGTCCACTGTCCCACCCAACATCACCATGGTCCACTGTCCCACCCAACACTCCACCATGGTCCACTGTCCCACCAACACTCCACTGGTCCACTGTGCCACCAACCTCCACCATGGTCCACTGTCCCACCAACACTCCTGGTCCACTGTCCCAACCACCCACCATGGTCCACTGTCACCAACCTCCACCATGGTCCACTGTCCCACCCAACACTCCACCATGGTCCACTGTCCCACCCAACACTCCACCATGGTCCACTGTCCCACCCAACACCCACCATGGTCCACTGTCCCACCCAACACTCCACCATGGTCCACTGTCCCACCCAACACTCCACCATGGTCCACTGTCCCACCCAACACTCCCTCTCTGCCTCCCCAACACTATATCACAATGGCCATCAAACACAATACACAAAACAATAAGGTAAAGACACAACCTCCACAACTCGCACCTGATCCTGACCTGGACCTGATTTTGATACCTGACCTGATCCTGACCACCTGACTATCTAACCTCACTCATCTAACCTAATTCCACCTAACCAACCTAACCTAACCATAACCTAATCCGACCTGACTCCACCTAACCTAATCCACCTGACTTGACCTGACCGACCTTGACCTGACCTGACCTAACCTAACCTGACCTACACAATTAATTTTAGTTTTTATTATTATTATAGTTTTCCACTTTGACGACATATTTGGTGACACACACACACACACACACACACACACACACACACACACACACACACACACACACACACACACACACACACACACACACAGCATTACGTATATAGCATTGATTAATAGTGGAGAAAAATACCAAGAACGTGGCGGCTATATTAGAGAGAGAGAGAGAGAGAGGTCATCACTGCATGAGGGGTAGTCAATAATGCTGTGGTGTGTGAGTGGGGAAGAGGGCTCTCTCTCTCTCTCTCACTTCTTGACTTGACTGTCTTTCCCTACTTCCCTATCTACTGCTCTCTCTCTTTCTCTTCATTTCTCTTCCTTTCTCCTTCTCTTCCCTTCTTCTTCTCTCTTCTTTTCATCCTCTCCTGTCCTCAGTACACGCCACACCTGTCGTTAACTGGCAGGTGACTCTAATCTTCCCTCCCTACCTGGACAGTTTTACACCTTGGCGAGGCTGAGTGTGGTGACGGCTGTGTGGAAGTGTCGCTGAGCAAGGTAAGGTAAGGTAAGGCAAGGCAAGGCAAGGCAAGGCAAGGCAAGGCAAGGCAAGGCAAGGCAAGGTAAGGTAAGGGTGTAAGGTATGTAGCAAGGCAAGGTAAGGCAAGGCAAGGTAAGGTAAGGTAAGGCAAGGCAAGGCAAGGTAAGGTAAGGTAAGGTAAGGTAAGGCAAGGTAAGGTAAGGTAAGGTATGTGCGCGTGTGTATGAAGGTAAGGTAAGTGTATGCAAGACAAGGCAAGCAAGGTAAGGTAAGGTAAGGCAAGGCAAGGTGGCAAGGTAAGGCAAGGTAAGGCAAGGCAAGGTATGCAAGGTAAGGTAAGGCAAGGCAAGGCAAGGTGTAAGGTAAGGTAAGGCAAGGCAAGGTAAGGTAAGGTAAGGTAAGGTAAGGTAAGGCAAGGTAAGGTAAGGTAAGGTGGGCGAAGGTAAGGCAAGGCAAAGGTAAGGTAAGGTAAGGTAAGGCAAGGTAAGGTAAGGTAAGTAAGGTAAGGCAAGGCAAGGCAAGGTAAGGCAAGGCAAGTGGGAGGTAGGTGGTGGTGGGAGGTGGGGGGTGGGTGGTGGCAAGTAAGGTAAGGAAGGTAAGGTGGGGTGGTGGGCAAGGAGGCGGTTGGTAAGGTAAGGTAAGGCGGTGTGGGGTGGGGTGGGGGGGCAAGGTAAGGTGGTGTAAGTGGGCAAGGCGGGGGGGGGGATGGGGGTGGGTGGCGGCGGAAGGGGTGGGGGGGGGTAAGGCAAGGCAAAGGGCAAGGCAAGGTAAGGTGGAAGGTAAGGTGAGTGGTAAGTAAGTGCAAGGCAAGGTGGGGTAAGGTGGGTGGGGGTATGAAGGTAAGGTAAGGCAAGCAAAAGGTAAGGGGCGGGGCAAGGCAAGGCAAGGTAGGGCAAGGTAAGGCGGGCAGGAGGTAGGTGGTAGGTAAGGGTTGAGATGGATTAGGTTGTTAGGTTAGGCTTAAAGGCCCAGCTGACCAAAAAACATTTAAAATCCTCCGAAGGGAGGAGAGAGTATAGAGGGGAACCAAGGAGAGGAACCAGAGAGGAGGAACCTGGGAGGAGGAGGGAACACCAGAGTGGGAGGGAACCTGGGAGGGAGAGGGAACCTGGGAGGAGGGGAGGGAACCTGGGAGGGAGGGAGGGAACCAGAGAGGAGGAGGGAACCAGGAGGGAGGAGGGGAGGATAAACTCAATATGATTAATGATTAGGGCGAGGGAGGGAGTAAGGAGGAGGAGGAAGGGGAGGAAGAGGAGCAGAAGAGAAAGAAGAAACAGGAGGAGAGGAAGAAGAGAGAGGAAGGGAGATAAAAGAAGAGAGAGGAAGGGAGAAGGAGAGATCCGTCTAATATTGACTCCCTCGTGTCTTAACTCCGGGTAGTAAAAATCACGACTAATTATAAATTTTTTACTCCATAAATCAATAACTTCTATTAATATTCAAAACTCTTATAATGACTCTGGAAATAATTCTCATCTTAGTAAATGATTCATGAAAATGTTTCCTTTAGTTATCATTGAACTTTTATTTAATGAGTATGAATCTTCCTTTTAATTAAGTAAACAAACAGTTGAGTCTTAACTTGTAGACAACATGGTATGGAGTCTGAGAAAGTGGAGTCTCGTCTTCTCATGGCCTCCAGTCTTAGGTACAGGAGTCTTAGAGTCTCTCTCTCTCATGGCCTCAGTCTTAGGTACGAGTCTTAGAGTCTCTCTCTCATGGCCCAGCTAGGCAGGTAGAGTCTCTAGAGTCTTTGTCTTAGAGTCTCTCATGGCCTCCAGTCTTAGGGCATGAGTCAGGAGTCTTCAGTTGGGTTGGGGTTGTGAGTCTCTCTCTCATGGCCTCCAGTCTTAGGTACGTAGTCAGTCCCTCTCATGGCCTCCAGTCTTAAATGAGTCTAGAGTCTCTCTCTCATGGCCTCCAGTCTTAGGTACGGGAGTCTTAAGTCTCTCTCTCATGGCCTCCAGTCTTAGGCAGGAGTCTTAATCTCTCTAAAGTCTCTCTCATGGCCTCCAGTTTTAGGTAGGAGTCTTAAAGTCTCTCTCATGGCCTCCAGTTTGAAGTCTCTCTCTCTCATGGCCTCCAGTCTTAATTTTTCCCTCTCCTATTGGCCTCCAGGTCCAGACAAGGACTCCAGGTAGTGGGTGGTGGTTGGTGCCAGGCACTCAGGCAGACCTGGCACAGTGCCAACAGCGAGAGAGGAGGTGGCACCGTGGCCCCCATCCTCCACCAGGCCAGAGAGGAAGTGGTGGAGGGAGAGAGACAGAGGGCTGGAGGGAGAGGTTTTGGAGGGAAGGAGGACGGTGGAGGAGGGGGAGGAAGGAGGATGGGGGGATGAGGAGAGGAGTGGGGTGATGGAGTGAGGGTGTGAGGAGGGAATAATAATAAGAATAATGAATGAATGTCGAATAGGAACGAAGAACAAGAACAACAAGGAACAGGAACAACATAAGGAACAAGAACAAGAAGAACAACAGAAGAACAACAGTAAGAACAAAGAACAGTAAGAACAAGAAGAAGAAGAACAACAGTAAGAAGAACAACAGTAAGAAGAACAACAGTAAGAACAAGAACAACAGCAAAGAACAAGAACAAGAAGAACAACAGTAAGAACAAGAACAAGAAGAACAACAGTAAGAACAAGAACAAGAAGAACAACAGTGAAGAACAAGAACAAGAAGAACAACAGTAAGAAGAACAACAGTAAGAACAAGAACAACAGTAAGAACAAGAACAAGAAGAACAACAGTAAGAACAAGAACAAGAAGAACAACAGTAAGAACAAGAACAAGAAGAACAACAGTAAGAAGAACAACAGTAAGAACAACAGTAAGAACAACAGTAAAGAAAGTAAGAACAAGAACAACAACAGTAAGAACAAGAACAAGAAGAACAACAGTAAGAAGAACAACAGTAAGAACAAGAACAACAGTAAGAACAAGAACAAGAAGAACAACAGTAAGAACAAGAACAAGAAGAACAACAGTAAGAACAAGAACAAGAAGAACAACAGTAAGAACAAGAACAAGAAGAACAACAGTAAGAACAAGAACAAGAAGAACAACACTAAGAACAAGAACAACAACAGTAAGAACAAGAACAAGAAGAACAACAGTAAGAAGAACAACAACAGTAAGAACAACAACAACAACAGTAAGAACAAGAACAACAACAGTAAGAACAAGAACAAGAAGAGGTCAGCCCGCCTCTCGTCAAGTTTCCATTTAACACAACGATTCATCAAGGCAGAAAAATGTGTGGCAGCAGGCAGAGAGAGAGGGGGGGGGAGAGAGAGAGAGAGAGGGGGGGGGGAGAGGCAGTGTCTCAGGTGAAGAACACATCATCAGCGGTGTCCAGCAGAACGGTAATTAAGAGAGGGGAGAGTTGCGTGCTAAAGGAGGAGGAGGAGAAGGAAGAGGAGGAGGAGGAGGAGAAGAGAGATAAGGGAGAGGTACAGAAAATGTGAGAGGAACAGGAGGAAGTGAAGACGAAGGAAGAGGAGGAGGAAAGGAGAAGGGAAGAGAGTGAGAGATAGACAGACTACACGAGCAGAGAGAGAGAGAGAGAGAGAGAGAGAGAGAGAGAGAGAGAGAGAGAGAGAGAGAGAGAGGGGAGAGAGACCTGACACCTGCTCATACACCTCCATAGTTCATCATCTTACCTTATTCACTATACCGCTTACCATGACCTCTCACCTTGACCTCTCACCTTGACCTCTCACCTTGACCTCTCACCTTGACCTCTTAGTGACATTGACCTCGAAATATCCCCCTTACTAGTGACTCTGACCTAATGTTTGTCATTGACTTAATTAACGACACACAGGTAAACACGACTGAACCAGCACAGGTAACGAGGTAGTTCAGGTTAACTATAATTAACCAGAGAACAATCTTAATAAACCGTAATTATAACCATGTATATAACTTGTGATGACGACCATTTAAAATAACTATAATTACACCTTTAACTTCTTGTGGTAATTTAACCTAAAACTTTATTATAATTATACCTTAAGATTTATGATAATTATAAATAATTCTGGGATTATTCTCACGAGTATAACTAACTATTTCACACATATACAGAGTGTCTCACAAAAATGTATACACCCTGACCTAAGACACTAGGTGACCTTGTTAACAACACTGACCTCACATTAACACAAGACAAGAGTGTGACTCACCCCCGGGGAGACAACAGTCACTTACCTGAGGGAAAAAATAAATAATTATGAGAAAAAAATATTTGTAAAAATTCATAATATTTTTACTTACAAAAAGCATGAAACATATATAGTTGGCCTGTGACCAGTGTGTTGTATAATGGAGTGGTCAGGCTACTCTGCCCCAAGCGAGTGTGACCGGGTTTGATCCCCGGGCAGGGTGAAACTATGGGCAAGTTTCTTAACGCCATTTGCCACTGTCTACCAAGCAGTAGTGGGGACTTGGATGCTAATCGATTTGCAGATCGTCTTCCGGGGTAATGATTAGCTAGTGTAGTTGACGAGTTGTCCGGTCTTCTCGGATATTCCTTGACACTGGGTCATGCAGCTCGTTAACTCAGGGTGTGGTTGTTGTGTTGACGGCAGCTTCTACACCTTAAACACTGGGTCATGCAGCCCGTTAACTCAGGGTGTGGTTGTTGTGTTGACGACAGCTTCTACACCTTAAACACTGGGTCATGCAGCTCGTTAACTCAGGGTGTGGTTGTTGTGTTGACGGCAGCTATACACCTTAAACACTGGGTCATGCAGCTCGTTAACTCAGGGTGTGGTTGTTGTGTTGACGGCAGCTTCTACACCTTAAACACTGGGTCATGCAGCTCGTTAACTCAGGGTGTGGTTGTTGTGTTGACGGCAGCTTCTACACCTTAAACACTGGGTCATGCAGCTCGTTAACTCAGGGTGTGGTTGTTGTGTTGACGGCAGCTTCTACACCTTAAACACTGGGTCATGCAGCTCGTTAACTCAGGGTGGTTGTTGTGTTGACGGCAGCTTCTACACCTTAAACACTGGGTCATGCAGCTCGTTAACTCAGGGTGTGGTTGTTGTGTTGACGGCAGCTTCTACACCAAAAAACACTGGGTCATGCAGCTCGTTAACTCAGGGTGTGGTTGTTGTGTTGACGGCAGCTTCTACACCTTAAACAAATTCACTGATATATGGCATTAGTGTAATTAATTTTATTCAGTGCTAAGTTGTACTGCTTCACTGTGTCTGTTTGTTATTGTTCACAATGTTCTACACCAACAGAACTCCCATTAAGCGGCCGCAGCTCACCTGAATAACCAAGCCGGGGTTCGTGTATGAATATTAATAAGTCTAATTCATTTGTTTGTTTATTTAGGTCGAGGTGGTCCATGTACAGCTGTGTGTGTGTGTACGTGTTTCACCAGACGTACAGCCGTGTGTGTGTGTGTACGTGTTTCACCAGATGTACAGCCGTGTGTGTGTGTGTGTCCTGGTCTACAACACAGGACAACGCCAGAAAAAAAATTCTAAAAGTTTATCTGGCAAAGAAAACTTTTTTCATCTGTCCATCAGGGAAGCGACGTCTCAACACTCTTTAATTTCCGCCTCTCACAGCCTCTTCCTCCCTCTCCTTCTAAACCCCTTCCTGCCCCTCTTCTCTCCCCCTCTCACCATCCACCCTCTTTTCCTCCCTCCCCTCTCGCCCCTCCTCCACGACTGTAGAGGGCCTGGCCAGCCTCCTCTCCCTCCCCTCCCGCCCTCCTCCACACGACTGTAGAGGGCCTGGCCAGCCTCCTCCCCTTCCCCAACCATCCTGACTCAGCACACAAGGAGAATCAACCCGTTTTCTTGGTCTCGAGCCAGGTGGAGGGAAGGTCTCGAGCCAGGTGGAGGGAAGGCCTCAGGCCAGGGGTAGGAAGGTCTCAGCAGGTGGAGGGGGAAGGTCTCGAGCCAGGGAGGAAGGTCTCGAGCCAGGGAGGAGTCTCGAGCCAGGTGGAGGAAGGACCTTTGTCATTTTAAAACCATGACTTAAACCCACATCCTAAACCCACCACATCTTAACCCACACCATCCTAAACCCACACCATCTTAAACCCACACCATCCTAAACCCACCATCTTAAACCCACCATCAGCCCACACCATCCAAAACCCACACCATAAATCTAAACCCACACCATCCTAAACCCACACCATCTTAAACCCACACCATCCTAAACCCACACCATCTTAAACCCACACCATCCTAAACCCACACCATCTTAAACCCACACCATCAAGGCTCACTTAATCTATTGTAAAATTGGTTCATATTACCGAGAAGAGGAGAGAATTCACCAGTATGTTCATTTTTTAATGTGGTATTGTATTGTTGACGGGGTTGAAGGGGGCAGAGGAGGGAGGAGGGAGGGAAGGGGAGGAGGAAGGAAGACACACATTGTTTTGTCTCCGCTTTTGGGGTGAGATTATTTTGGGGTGTGTAGAAGCGTGGACTCCATCACCCTTAAGAGAGAGAGAGAAGGATGACTTGAACTAAATATTTAAATACAGATTGAGGGGAAGGGAGGGTGGAAAAGGGTAGTGGGATGGTTAGAGGATGGAAGGGGTGGCGTGATGGGATGGATGGAAGAAGGTGATGAGATGGATGAAATATGGGGTAGTGGAAGGATGGAAAGGAAGGTGGTGGGAGAGAGAATGGAAAGGGGTGATGGGAAGGGTGGAAGAGGTGACGCAGGATGGATGGAAGGGGCGACGCATGATAGTTTACGCTACACACACACGCACGCTCTGCCTCTGGGGGTGACGCTGGCCAGTATACGCGCGTAAACAACCAAACTATCCAATTATCTCTAGTTCCCCTTTTGACGTTCATTAATCCGTATCTAACCCGGCAGCGAGATGGGATTGGTTAGTCCCACAGAGCCACTCATCTACCAGTATAGCTCCATAGAGCCACTCATCTACCAGTATAGCCCCATAGAGCCACTCATCTACCAGTATAGCCCCACAGAGCCACTCATCTACAGTATAGCCCCAAGTATATCTACCAGTATAGCTCATGGCCACTCATCTACCAGTATAGGGTTGGTTTTTTGGTTTCCAATATAGCCCCACAGAGCCACTCATCTACCAGTATAGCTCCATAGAGCCACTCATCTACCAGTATAGCCCCACAGAGCCACTCATCTACCAGACCAACAACCTCAATCTGTCCATCGTAGAGCCCGCCCGTTCTTTTCTGTCACAATTACCGTCAACATTAGAAAGTTTACACACCCGTCTCTTGCTCCGGATCAGCGAGAAGATTCCTTGGGCTTTGTCCCGGATTTTACGGAATTTAACTGGAACTACAAAAGCTTTATCCGTGTGTTAGGAATTTTTATCAGTATTTTAGCGTGAGGGATTTAACCTGGTTCACATTTTTGGCCATTTTCCGGAATTAGTTTATGTCAGGTCAGAACTTTTTTTGGGGGGGGGGTTGAGTTTTCCCACTAAAGTCAAATATTCCTTTTGTAAATACTGTATGAAATTGTCTATTGGTATATAAATGTAATATAGTATAAACAATATAAATATAAACAGATTTTATAGTTTATAGTTGAGTTAGTTATACCTGAGGTTGTTAATTAGTGAGGGTTAGATGAAGGTGGATATGGACAGGTAAGTAACTGAACACAGGTGAGCTCTGGCCGTAGAGTTGAGAGATTGATGAGGTGAGATAGACGGAGGGAGGAGGTGGCGCCACAGGAAGATGGAGGAGGAAAGAAGGAGAGCGAGAGGGAGGAAAGGAAGAAGATAGAGAGAGAAAGACAGACAGACAGGTGGAGAGAAACAGACGGACAGACGGAGAAAAGAGAATCGAGTGAGAGAGAATGAGAAGACACCAACAGCGGGAGATGAGAGAAGTGTGTATGAGGGAAGGAGAGGGGGAGGGACGGAGAGAGAGAGAGACGGAGGGAGAAGGAGTGAGAGAAGTGTGTATGAGGGAAGGAGAGGGAGGGACGGAGAGAGAGAGACGGAGGGAGAAGGAGTGAGAGAAGTGTGTATGAGGGAGGGAGGGAGGAGGAATGAGGGAAGTGAGGATGATTCGCCTCCGTCATTACCTCTAACAAAGACACATAAAACACTACATCAGTAATCAATAGCCAAGACTGTCTGTGTGTGTGTGTGTGTGTGTGTGTGTGTGTGTGTGTGTGTGTGTGTGTGTGTGTGTTAAAGATGACAGACCAGCACGGAAGGCACTACACCACACACTACAATACACTACACCTACACACACACCACTGACACACTACACCATACACTGACTCGCTACACTACACACACACTACATTTACACCTACACACACCACTGACACACTACACCATACACTGACTCGCTACACTACACCACACACTACACCCTACACACACCACTGACACACTACACTACACCATACACTGACACGCTACACCACACACACCACACACTACAATACACTACACCCTACACACACCACTGACACACTACACTACACCATACACTGACTCGCTACACTACACTACACCCTACACACACCACTGACACTACACTACAGTTCATACACTGACTGCCACACACACCACACACCACACCCTACACACACCACTGACACACTACACTACACCACACACTACACCCTACACACACCACTGACACACTACACTACACCACACACTACACCCTACACACACCACTGACACACTACACTACACCACACACTACACCCTACACACACCACTGACACACTACACTACACCATACACTACACCACACACACCACACACCTAATATCTGTCCTCACCACTTTCTTCATCAAGACAATTTTGTCATCTGTTTTCTCCGGGACCCAGACTTACCATTGATGTGTTGGGTGGTCGACGAAACACTCTGACAATTGCCTGAGGCCTGTCTGTCTGTCTGTCTCTCTGTCTGTGTCATTCTTACTCTACTTTTCTGTCTGTGTTTGTCTCTGTTTGCTTGCCTGTCTTTGTCTCTCTCTGTTTGTCTCTTTCTATCTGTCTTGAGAGAGAGAAGAGAAGAGACAGCAGCATCGGGACCTAACTTTAAGATATCATGAATAATATCTTAAGTTGGGTTTATTTAGTTGCCTCTGACACACTCTCGTCTCTCCTGCCGTGATAATGTTACCTGCCGTGGCCGTGTTACCTACCGTGTTACCTGCCGTGTTACCTGCCGTGGCCGTGTTACCTGCCGTGGCCGTGTTACCTGCCGTGTTACCTGCCATAATGATAAATAACATTTCCATAACTATTTACACGAGCTATCATCATGGTGCTCTCTCTCTCTCTCCCCGTGCCTTCTGACTCTTTCACTCCCACGTCCTCCTCCACCTCCCACGTCGTCCTCCACCCTCCCCACGCCGTCCTCCACCTCCCACGTCATCCTCCACCTCCCACGTCGTCTCCACCTCCCACGTCATCGTCCTCCACCTCCTACCGCCGTCCCCCACCCTCCCACGTCATCCTCCACCCTCCCACGTCGCCCTCCACCTCCCACGTCGTCCTCCACCTCCCACGTCGTCCTCCACTCCTCCCACGTCGTCCCTCCACCCTCCCACGTCATCCTCCACCTCCCCACGTCGCTCTCCCTGGTCGCACTGATCTAGAGAGTAGTAGATCAGGTACGTGAGGGAGAGGTTGCGACGACACTCTGGCCCCCTCACTCCCAAGACCATGTAACACACACACACACACACACACACACACACACACACACACACACACAGACACACACACACACACACACACACACACACACACACACACACACACACACACACACACACACACACACACACACACACACACACACACACACACACACACACACACACACACATCTGACCTTTAATACTCGAAATATGGCGAAAAAAAATATAACAATAATCCTTGACTGGAGACGGAAGCCATAGTGAGACAGAAGCGTAAGTGGACAGACATGAGAAGTGAGATACACAACAATCCTGCTCACGAGAGGAAAATATTGGAACCAGGAGTGAATTTTAGAAGATACATTTTATGATCTAGAAGAGAAAATATTGGAACGAGAAGTGAATTTTAGAAGAATATACATACATCACTGTGATCAAGGAGGGAAATATTGGAACAAGAAGAGATCTTTAAAAGAATATACATACATCACTATATTCATGGGGAGAAAAGATTGGAACGAGGATTAAATTTTAGAACTAATTATATGATATTTCTTCTTGGCCAAGGAAAATAAACAGCCAATTAAAGGAAGAGTATCATATAAAATGTCTTAACGCTGCAGAAAAGTCAATAATGAACAGAAATTAAACCAAAACCTCCCAATTGGAACATTTTTAGAAGAGGAGGAAGAAACTTGATTGGTTCCGAGAGATCCTGAGATTGACGATGATTGGTCAGCTCGAAGCCAATCCGCGCTGAAGGCTGACGTAAACACGACCTCCTGATGACGTCAATCACGCCATTATCACCAGAACAGAGTGGTGACTCGTGCCGTGTTCACCAGCAGCCAAATGGTGTAAACAAAAGCGGTGAGCCAGAGATGGTGTTCGGTAGACCATCTTTATGGGTAAACTGTCAGCCTTGAGGTAGACCCAGTTAGGCCTAGCTACTGTACCTTGGGGCATTTATAGAGGCTCTGGGGCCTGACGAGGGGCTGACCAGACCTAACCTACCCTGCCGAGGGGCTGGCCAGACCTAACCTACCCTGCCGAGGGGCTGGCCAGACCTAACCTACCCTGACGAGGGGCTGGCCAGACCTAACCTACCCTGACGAGGGGCTGGCCAGACCTAACCTACCCTGACGAGGGGCTGGCCAGACCTAACCTACCCTGACGAGGGGCTGGCCAGACCTAACCTACCCTGACGAGGGGCTGGCCAGACCTAACCTACCCTGCCGAGGGGCTGGCCAGACCTAACCTACCCTGACGTGGGGCTGACCAGACCTAACCTACCCTGACGTGGGGCTGGCCAGACCTAACCTACCCTGACGAGGGGCTGGCCAGACCTAACCTACCCTGACGTGGGGCTGACCAGACCTAACCTACCCTGACGAGGGGCTGGCCAGACCCAACCTACCCTGACGAGGGGCTGGCCAGACCCAACCTACTCCTGACGAGGGGTTGGCCAGATCTCTAACTCCATTCTGGACGTGGGGGCTGACCAGACCTAACCTGATTCCTGGACGTGGGGCTGGCCAGACCTAACCTACTCCCTGACGTGGGGCTGACCAGACCTAACCTACCCTGACGTGGGGCTGGCCAGACCTAACCTACCCTGACGAGGGGCTGGCCAGACCTAACCTACCCTGACGTGGGGCTGGCCAGACCTAACCTACCCTGACGTGGGGCTGATGTAAGGCTGACGTGACTGATGACTTAGATTGCAAGAATAAAAAAAATAAACTAAATAATAAAAATAAATAAATAAAAAATGTATATATATACAGGTTATATAAATAAATAAAATGAAAAAATATAAATATAAAAATTAATAAATAAAATAAAATAAAAATAATAGAATGAAGTAAAATAAAATAATAAAATAAATTAAAACAAAATAAAATAAAATACAATAAAATACAATAAATATGTCCACCTGATCCCCTACCATTGGTGTCTCTCTTTGGTTGATATAAAGAAAACTTGACCAGTCCTCCACAACTCTCCCCGCCAGTGAGTCCAAAGAAACAAACCTAGCGAGCCTCCCAGCCCTCCCTCCTTCCTTCCTTCATTTATTCATTCATTCATTCCTTCCTTCTTTTATTCCTTCCTTCCTCCCCTCCCCTCCTTCCTTCCTTCATTCCTCCCCGCCCTCCTTCCTTCCTTCCTTCCTTCCTTCCTTCATTCATTCATTTCTTCTTTCCTTCTTTTATTCCTTCCTTCCTCCCCGCCTTCCTTCCTTCCTTCCTCCCCGCCCTCCTTCCTTCCTTCATTCCTCCCCGCCCTCCTTCCTTCCTTCATTCCTCCCCGCCCTCCTTCCTTCCTTCATTCATTTCTTCTTTCCTTCTTTTATTCCTTCCTTCCTCCCCTTCCCTCTTCCTCTCTTCCCTTCCCCTGACAATGACGGCAAGGGAGGGCAGGAGGTAAGGAGGGGAAGGGAGGGGTGAGGGAGGGGTGGGAGGGAGGGGTAAGGAGGTGAGGGAGGGGTGAGGGAGGGGTGAGGGAGGAAGAGGGAGGGGTGGAGGGAGGGTGGCAAGTGCAGGGAATGTTGGCATGATTCACCCAGTTTATTACACACCCGTTGTGGTAATTGTCGCAGCTTCAGGATAATGGCTGTCATGGAGGAGTTATGTCTGACACCACCCCGGCGGCTCCTGACGACGCCCCCCGGTGGTGCCTTAAAGGGGTGAGTGAGTGTCAGGAAGTCCGCTAGTTTCCTAAAACTTTTTCCTACAAAACCTCTATTTAGCGGACTATATAGATATGAAAGTCCGTTATATCGAAGGTCCGTTAGGTATGAAACCCCCAACTAACGGATTATATGGAGATACAAGTCCGGTATATGGAGGCTTAACTGTAAGGCATCGAGGAGGAGCAGAGAAGAGGGTGACTTAGTTACTGGAGGGTGAGGGAGGGTACTAGAGGGTGAGGGAGGGTGAGGGAGAGTACTAGAGGGTGAGGGAGGGTGAGGGAGAGTACTAGAGGGTGAGGGAGAGCTGAGAGGCTGAGGGAGAGTACTGGCGGTGTGTGAGGGAGAGTACTAGAGGGTGAGGGAGGGTGAGGGAGGGTACTAGAGGGTGAGGGAGAGTAGTAGAGGCTGAGGGAGAGTACTAGAGGGTGAGGGAGAGTACTAGAGGCTGAGGGAGAGTACTGGCGGTGTGAGGGAGTTGGCGAGTTTCTACAACCTTTCCCTATAAAGCGCCGAGGAGCAGCTCTGTGTGTGTGTGTGTGTAAACTCTCGTAATGTATGGCGGTGCACACGTGTGACTTCTTCTGTCAGTCTCACCTGTCACCTTGGCGTGTGACGAGGAGACGGGACGTTACCTCAACACAGGATTACGTCTGAGTGTTGACTTGAGACGGTCACACTCAGGACGGCCACACTCAGGACGGTCACACTCAGGACGGCCACACTCAGGACGGCCACTCAGGACGGCCACCTCAGGACAGCCACCTCAGGACAGCCACACTCAGGCGGCCACACTCAGGACGGCCACACTCAGGACGGCCACACTCAGGACGGCCACTTGGTGTACCTGGTGCCAGACACAATCCCCCGCCAGCAGTCTTAACGCATACAATCATGGCCCTTAAGGTCAGAGGTCACAGCCGCCCTTAAGGTCAGAGGTCACGGCCGCCCCTTATACTGTGTGATTCAGGCGTAATGCAGGACACTCCCTCACTTCCTTCCTCTACTGCCCACCAGAGTCCCATTCCTTCCCTCCATCCTCATCTTCCTCTGACAGCTTCCCCCCTCACACTTCTTCCTTCCCCACCTCCTTCCCTCCATATTCTCCCTCCCTCCTTCCCTTCCATATTCTCCTTCCTCCTTCCTTCCATATTCTCCCTCCCTCCTCCTTCCCTTCCATATTCTCCCTCCTCCACCTCCTTCCCCACACTCCTTCCCTCCTCCACCTCCTTCCCTTCATATTCTCCCTCCCTCCACACTCCTTCCCTCCCTCCCTCCTTCCCTTCCATATTCTCCCTCCCTCCTCCTTCCCTCCTCCTCCTTCCCTCCCTCCACACTCCTTCCTTCCATATTCTCCCTCCCTCACACTCCTTCCCTCCCCTCCTCCTTCCCTCCATATTCTCCATCCCTCACCTCCACCATCCTTCCCTCCCTCCACCTCCTCCCTCACCTCCTTCCCTCCCTCACACCTCCTCCCTCCCCTCATTAACAACACATAAAACATCAACAGACATTGATCAACATGGAGGAAAGTCAACCTCACACAGACGAGAACACGTGACGAGATACGTCTTATGAAGAGCACCAACTGGCCTCTACACACGGGAAACTGTCCTGGGTGAACCTAACCTAACCTACACACCAACTGGCGGCCTCTACACAGGGAACTGTCCTGGGTGAACCTAACCTAACCTACACACCAACTGGCGGCCTCTACACGGGGAACTGTCCTGGGTGAACCTAACCTAACCTACACACTAACTGGCGCCTCTACACGGGGAACTGTCCTGGGTGAACCTAACCCAACCTACACACTAACTGGCGCCTCTACACACAGGGAAACTGTCCTGGGTGAACCTAACCTACCTACACACTAACTGGCGGCCTCTACACACGGGGAACTGTCCTGGGTGAACCTAACCTGACCTACACACCAACTGGCGCCTCTACACGGGAACTGTCCTGGGTGAACCTAACCTGACCTACACACTAACTGGCGCCTCTACACACGAGGAAACTGTCCTGGGTGAACCTAACCTGACCTACACACTAACTGGCGCCTCTACACACGGGAAACTGTCCTGGGTGAACCTAACCTGACCTACACACCTAACTGGCGGCCTCTACACACGGGAAACTGTCCTGGGTGAACCTAACCTGACCTACACACCAACTGGCCCTCTACACACGGGAACTGTCCTGGGTGAACCTAACCTGACCTCACACTAACTGGCGCCTCTACACACGGGGAAACTGTTCCTGGGTGAACCTAACCTGACCTACACACTAACTGGCGCCTCTACACAGAAACTGTCCTGGGTGAACCTAACTGACCTACACACTAACTGGCGGCCTCTACAGGAAACTGTCCTGGGTGAACTAACCTAACCTACACTAACTACCGCCTCTACACACGGGGAACTGTCCTGGGTGAACCTAACCTGACCTACACACTAACTGGCGCCTCTACACACGGGAAACTGTCCTGGGTGAACCTAACCTGACCTACACACTAAGCGCCTCTACACACGGGGAAACTGTCCTGGGTGAACCTAACCTGACCTACACACTAACTGGCGGCCTCTACACACGGAAACTGTCTGGGTGAACCTAACCTAACCTACACACTAACTGGCGGCCTCTACACACGGGGAAACTGTCCTGGGTGAACCTAACCTAACCTACACACTAACTGGCGGCCTCTACACAGAAACTGTCCTGGGTGAACCTAACCTAACCTACACACTAACTGGCGGCCTCTACACACGGGGAAACTGTCCTGGTGAACCTAACCTGACCTACACCAATGACGCCTCTACACACGGGAAACTGTCCTGGGTGAACTAACCTAACCTACACACCAACTGGCGCCTCTACACACGGGGAAACTGTCCTGGGTGAACCTAACCTAACCTACACACTAACTGGCGCCTCTACACACGGGGAAACTGTCCTGGGTGAACCTAACCTGACCTACACACCAACTGGCGCCTCTACACACGGGGAAACTCTCATGATTGAGATGGACCTTAACCTAACCTATGCTAACCTCAGTGGATTTAATCTGACCTCAGCGGGGAAAAATAAACACACTGGCTCAAATATTATTCTTAACCTCCAACTCGGTCCTGCGGTACACACCATTTCCCTCTACTGTGTTAACTAAATGTTATACTAAATGTTATACTAAATGTTATACTAAATGTTATACTAACTGTTATACTAAATGTTATACTAAATGACTTTGTTTGAACAGTTAATAAAGATATTTTTTTAAACGAGTCAAAGTAGAATAAAATTACAGATACGAAGACACTCAGACAGACAGACAGACAGACAGACAGACAGACAGACAGACAGACAGACAGACAGACAGACAGACAGACAGACAGACTTTGAAGTAGCTAATGAAAGTGACCCAAAAGACATCACTTACCCCTGGAACCCATTTTAGGGGTCAACAAACTACCCCATGACCCCAGCCCTACCCTGTGACCCTAACCTCTGACCTTACTCTTGACCCTACCCACTGACCCCAGTAGGCCCTAGCCGATGAGTCACTTGGCACCGGTCCGGGAAGCGTCAGGACCATGTGTGGCTTCTATCGATTTTAGAGCAGCCTTCCTGTGTGTGTGTGTGTGTGTGTGTGTGTGTGTGTGTGTGTGTGTGTGTGTGTGTGTGTGTGTGTGTGTGTGTGTGTGTGTGTGTGTGTGTGTGTGTGTGTGTGTGTGTGTGTGTGTGTGTGTGTGTGTGTTGTGTGTGTGTGTTGTGTGTTGTGTGTGTGTGTGTGTGTTGTGTGTGTGTGTGTGTGTGTGTGTGTGTGTGTGTGTGTGTGTGTGTGTGTTGTGTGTGTGTGTGTGTGTGTTGTGTGTGTTGTGTGTGTGTGTGTGTGTGTGTTGTGTGTGTGTGTGTGTTGTGTGTGTTGTGTGTGTGTGTTGATCAGCTTCAGGAGCTGGAGAGAGATACAAGTCTCTTATTACCATGTGTCAAGACTTCAGGGATTAACGCGGGGATTAAGATGGATTACCGGTATAAATAAAGAGGGATTACCCACTACTAAGCGACTTTTCTGACCCCCATGACGGATTACTGGGATTACTGACAGGAGATAAACAGAGCATTGTGTAATAAAGGTGGATTACTGGGGAGATTTAATTAACAACTTTGATATTGGTGGGATTTATGGCGATGATCATTAAAAACGAAAATATACTTGGGATTACTGGGATTGTGCGAAGAGGGATTATTATGACTGATAAGGGGATTACTGGATTTAACGAAGGATTATCACTCAGACGGACCAGAGGATTACTTCTACTGACATGAAGGGATTATTCGGTATGAGAGGGTAATTCTGCGACTGAGGAGGGATTACTGCTGCTGACGAGGGATTACTGGGACTGACAGGATTATTACTCTGACATACAGGGATTCATCGGGCCGACAATTGGATTATTTAGATTAACATAAGGATTATCGTCAAGGATGATCTATAACTAATACTGTTTACGAACGGTGTGTGTGTGTGTGTGTGTGTGTGTGTGTGTTAACCCTGAGCTGCTGCACTGGATATTACACTTAACAATCCGGCCAAACACCTCATAGACTAATTAACCAAACATTGGAAATATCCGGCCAGTTATTGGATAATTAGAAGATGTTCAATCCCCCTACTAACCTAACCTAACCTGACCTGATAATGGCGGCTTGGTCTTGGGTTACTGTGAACGCTGGTTGGGTTAGGTTAGGTTAACCAGACCTTTAACCTTTCTGAGTAAACGTTGTATAATCTACCAGGCTTCATGCAACCTGGTCTGAACCCAACGAGGAAGGAAGGAAGGAGTGAGGAAGGGAGAGAGAGTGAGGAAGGGGGAGGGAGGGAGAGAGTGGGGAAGGAGGAGGGGGAGGAGGGAGGGAAGAGTGAGGAGGAGGGAGGGAGAGTGAGGGAAGGGGAAGGAGGGAGAGAGTGAGGAGGGGTGGGAGGAGAGAGTGAGAAAGGAGGGAGAGAGGGGATTAGTCTAACGTAAAGATATACGTAACTAACTCCAGGTTACATAGTGGATGGATCCCTGGGTAATATATACAGCTCACACAATAGTCTCTGTGTAGAACTGATCACCTCACGACCCCATGTCTACAACTACGACCTGATTTAACTATTATTATTATTATTATTATTTTCATTACTATTATTATTAGTATTATTATTATTATTATTACGACACAAGTACACACACACACACACACACACACACACACACACACACACACACACACAAAGACTTGTTACGGTAGACAACTTTTGGAGTTAGATTGCCCTTGGGGTAGATTGAATTGGTGGTGATGAACAGATGGTGGTGGTCGACAGGTGGTGGTGGTGGTCGACAGGTGGTGGTGGTGGTGTGTGGTAGACAGGTGGTGGTGGTGGTGGTAGACAGGTGGTGGTGGTGGTAGACGGGTGGTGGTGGTGGTAGACGGGTGGTGGTAGACGGGTGGTGTTGGTAGACAGGTGGTGGTGGTGGTCGACAGGTGGTGGTGGTGGTGGTAGACAGGTGGTGAGTGGTGGTCGACAGGTGGTGTGGTGGTGTTGGTAGACAGGTGGTGGTGGTGAGGTGGTAGACCCAGGTGGTGGTGGTGGTCGACAGGTGGTGGTGGTGGTAGACGGGTGGTGGTGGTGGTAGACAGGTGGTGGTGGAGCAGGTGGTGTGGTAGACAGGTGGTGGTAGACGGGTGGTGGTAGACAGGTGGTGTGAGGGTGAGAAGGGTGGTGGTCGACAGGTGGTGGTGGTGGTAGACAGGTGGTGGTAGACAGGTGGTGGGTCTCGCTCACAAACACTAGTTATCATCAGCCTTATTAACCCATAAAACTATACGGTGAAAAAATGTCGGTAATCAATCGTGTGCGTGTGTGGGTGGGTGGGTGTGTGTGTGTGTGCATTGTGTGTGTGTGTGTATTGTTTTTTTGTTTTTGTTTTTGTTTTATCGGGCACCCCCCCCCCCTACATCCTTGTGTAGGTGAAGCGCAGAAGCGTTTACAGCGCCCAACAGGGAAGCATGCTAAGGTCATGCTTGCCTTTATGTCTCATGAGTTAAGGGCGTAGAAGCCTGAAGAGTCAATGGTTTATGTCATCAAGTTATTGGAAGCTCCAACAACTGTCCCTGAATACGAATTCGCTACTTTCGATTTACACCAGGTACCTACTGTACTGCTAGGTGAACAGGGACTAATGGGGGCTAGGAAGTAAGTCCAAACAACTTCCACCGGCCCGGGAATCGAACCCGTGACACCTCGCTTGCGAAGGCAAGAGCGGTACCACTCTACCACCAGCACCCCCTGTGTGTACTGTGTGTGTTGTGTTTGTGTGCGACTAAATCATTCCACAAACATCACATCGACAACGAACACAGAAACAGACCTTTTGTGGTACATAATATTAGCAGTAGCCGCTACACATAATAGTTAGGTTAGCAGTAGCCGCTACACATAATAGTTAGGTTAGGTTAGCAGTAGCCGCTACACATAATAGTTAGGTTAGCAGTAGCCGCTACACATAATAGTTAGGTTAGCAGTAGCCGCTACACATAATAGTTAGGTTAGCAGTAGCCGCTACACATAATAGTTAGGTTAGGTTAGCAGTAGCCGCTACACATAATAGTTAGGTTAGGTTAGCAGTAGCCGCTACACATAATAGTTAGGTTAGCAGTAGCCGCTACACATAATAGTTAGGTTAGCAGTAGCCGCTACACATAATAGTTAGGTTAGGTTAGCAGTAGCCGCTACACATAATAGTTAGGTTAGGTTAGCAGTAGCCGCTACACATAATAGTTAGGTTAGGTTAGCGTGGCGCACACATAGCAGATTAGGTTAGGTTAGCAGTAGCCGCTACATAATAGTTGGAATTGGAGTTAGCGGTAGCCGCTTTACACATAATAGTTAGGTTGGGTTAGCGGTAGCCGCTACACATAATAGTTAGGTTAGGTTAGCAGTAGCCGCTACACATAATAGTTAGATTTAGGTTAGCAGTAGCCGCTACACATAATAGTTAGGTGAGGTTAGCAGTAGCCGCTACACATAATAGTTAGGTGAGGTTAGCAGTAGCCGCTACACATAATAGTTAGGTTGGGATTGTATTAGCCGCTACACATAATAGTTAGGTGAGGTTAGCAGTAGCCGCTACACATAATAGTTAGGTGAGGTTAGCAGTAGCCGCTACACATAATAGCTAGGTGAGGGTGCTTGGTAGCCGCTTTACACATAATAGTTAGGTGAGGTTAGCAGTAGCCGCTACACATAATAGTTAGGTTAGGTTAGCAGTGGCGCTGCACATAATAGTTAGGTTGCTTATTAGCCGCTACACATAATAGTTAGCGGTAAGTATTATTATATATATTTTCTCTGTCAACAAGCTTCTACAGCCCAGTTACTATGGTTCTCCTACTTTGACTAAACTGAACTGAATTAGAATTAAACTGAAAGGTCATCTCAGTCTCTCTCTCTCTCTCTCTCTCTCTCATTTTTCTTCGTTATTCGCCCTCTCCCCCTCCCTCTCACCCTCCCTTCCATCCTCCCTCTCACCCTCCCTTCCATCCTCCCTCTTACCCTCCCTTCCATCCTCCCTCTCCCCCTCCCTCTCTGGTGTTATTGTTTGGTCTCGGCGGAAATTTGAGAAAAAACCTCAATTTATTAAGACAATACCGACGAGCCCTCCGACCTGTCCCTCCCGGCCTGCCCCTCCCGACCTGTCCCTGCCACTAACACAGGACACTCAGTAACCTGCACCATATTCTGGGCAGGTCAGTGGCAAGTCGGGTAAAGGTCAAGGATAAGTCAGGGAAAATCAAGTGCAGGTTAGGAGTGGGTCAGGCCAGGTTAGGAGTGGGGCAGGGCAGGTCAGGGTTTCGTCACCACCACACACCCTCACGCCACCACACACCCTCACGCCACCACACACCCTCACACACCACACACACCCCACGCCACCACACACCCCACGCCACCACGCCACCACACACCCTCACGCCACCACACACCCTCACGCCACCACACACCTCACGCCCACCACACACCCCACGCCACCACACACACCCCCACACCACCACACACACCCCCACACGCCACCATGGTCTCACACGCCACCACCCCACACCACCACACACCCTCACACCACCACACACCCCCACACCACCACACACCCCACACCACCACACACCCTCACACCACCACACACCACACCACCACACACCACCACACACCCCACACCACCACACACCACACCACCACACACCCCACACCACCACACCACACCACCACACACCCCACGCCCACACACCCACACCACCACACACCACCACACACCTCACACAACCACACACCCCACACAACCACACACCCTCACACCACCACACACCCCACACCACCACACACCACACCACCACACACCACACCACACCACACACCTCACACCCACTACCACACTCCCACCACACACACCTCACACCACCACACACCCTCACACCACCACACACCCTCACACCAACTGGCCAGCTTTAAGCGAGGGAAACTTTTACCGGGGCAGTATCCCCCCACCCCCCCGCTGTTGTTATGTCAGGCCGGGTTAACCAATACCTGCCTTCACCTGTAACTATGTCATACCTATGTTAGAACAAAGGTGTTGTGTCGGCCCATTAATTACCTGTGTTACTCTTGTGTTAGGTGTTATGTGACCCAGTTATCTGTCCCTCTGATAGTCTCCAATCCCTCTAATCCGGCCTCCAATCGGGCCTCCAATCCCTCTAATCCGGCCTCCAATCCCTCTAATAGTCTCCAATCCCTCTAATCCGGCCTCCAATCCCTCTAATCCAGCTGCCACTAATCAGACTGACATTCCCTTTGGCCCGGCTGACAACATTACTCCTAATCTGGCTATTTCTATTTCTAATCCGGCTCAAGTTTAATATCCGACCGCCATTACCACTAATCCACCGTCTAGCTCTCTCTTCGTGACAAGTGTGAAGGTGCAAGAGAGAATTCAATGAAGATTGACATATGAGAGAGAGAGGAGCCAGGGTTCAGCTGCAGCAACAGTTCTCTAGTGGGTCATTAGTTATCTTGTTCACCCCCCACCGGTACAGCGGCGGGTGGGGGAGACGTCTTGGCCAATACGCTAACCATAATCTACCACCCACGACCCCACCACCACCCACGCCGTCCCCACCCGACCCCCACCACCACCCGACCCCCCACCACCCGGCCCACCACCACCCGACCCCGCCACCACCCGACCCCACCACCCCCCCACCACCCGGCCCCCACACGACCCCACCACCACCCGGCCCCACCACCGACCCACCACCCGCTACCACCCGACCCCACCACCACCCGGCCCCCCCACCACCACCTTACCACCCGTCTCCTACCATGACCCCCACCCGGCCCCACCACCACCCGGCCCCCACCCGACCCCACACCCCCAGCCCCCACCACCACCCGGCCCCTACCACCCGGCCCCCACCGTCTCCCCAGGCTTGAGTAATGTTCCATAAACCCTTGAGTACGATGGCTTATCCCTGTACTCATGGCATTTAAGTCACTGTATTCAAGGCATTTAAATCACTGTACTCAAGGCATTTAAGTCACTGTATTCAAGGCATTTAAGTCAGTGTACTCAAGGCATTTAAATCACTGTACTCAAGGCATTTAAATCACTGTACTCAAGGCATTTAAGTCACTGTACTCAAGGCATTTAAATCACTGTACTCAAGGCATTTAAATCACTGTACTCAAGGCATTTAAATTATCGTACTCAAGAGGTTAAAGCTTACAAGACTCAAGACTTTCTCCAACAAGCTGGACGTATTTTGGGACTTTTCTTTGTTGACGGTCTTGAGAGCCTTGGGACTTGTACTACTGAAAGACCTTTAAAGACTCAGATGAACCCAGAGAGTCTTGGGAGGGAAGGAGAGGGAGGGAGTGAGGGTGAGGAGGGAGTGAGGGGGAGGGAGGAGTGAGGAGAGGAGGGGGTGTGAGAGGAGGGGGTGAGAGGAGGAGGGGGAAGGAGTGAGGGTGAGAGTGGATTTATGAGGGGGGGTGAGAGGAGGAAGAGGGAGAGTGAGGGAGAATAGTTATGAGGGGAGGGAGTGAGGGGGAGGAAGAGGAGTGAAGGAAAACTTTACGCGGTTACAAACAAACTTACACACTTGGTCAAACTCGATAGGTGAAGTTTAAAGATTTCTCAAGAGGATACAAATATTCTGGAACACAGCCCGAATGTTCCTTTAGTTACTTATATACCACCTGACTCAAGGAACACCGCCCGAATGTTCCTTTAGTTACTTATATCCCACCTGACTCAAGGAACACACTAACTTATATCAGGTAACAATACTTCAAGCTCTCCTACACACCTGGCTGAAGCTAACAATTAATTCTTTATTTACCTGTGAGAACGACAAGAATTTCTCAGAGGTTTAAATTGCCACAGAGACTCTCAGGTAATATTATTTTAATATTTTATAGCCATACAAGATAACGATGTTGTGTTTACTGATAGTTAGGTTAGGTAAGTGGTAGGTTAAGTTAGAGGCAGGTTAGGTTAGAGGTAGGTTAGTGGTAGGTTAAGTTAGAGGCAGGTTAGGTTAGTGGTAGGTTAAGTTAGAGGCAGGTTAGGTTAGAGGTAGGTTAGTGGTAGGTTAAGTTAGAGGCAGGTTAGGTTAGTGGTAGGTTAAGTTAGAGGCAGGTTGGGTTCAAGTGGGTTAGTGGTAGGTTAGTTAGAGGCCGGGGGTAGGTTGGTGGTAGGTTAGGTTAGAGGCAGGTTAGGTCAGGTTAGGTTAGAGGTAGGTTGGTGGTAGGTTAGGTTAGAGGCAGGTTAGGTTAGAGGTAGGTTGGTGGTAGGTTAGGTTAGAGGCAGGTTAGGTCAGGTTAGGTTAGAGGTAGGTTGGTGGTAGGTTAGGTTAGAGTTAGGTTAGGTTAAATAAGCAGGTGTATCTAATCTTCAGGTGATTCGTTAGTTAATTTAAAAGGATATAATATAATTTAAGTAAAGGTTATCTCACTATGAACACACACACACACACACACACACACACACACACACACTACACCTTCCGGCAGTCATTGTTCTCACTTCACACACGACTCACTAAAACATTTCTTACTGGGTTGGTGTAATAAAATAATATATAATAATAAATATACAATATTCCTCACAGTAAATATTTGATTATAAAAAAACATTTAATATAGATAACTAAATATTCCATCCAGCGGTCAGGACTAAACACTAATGAGTTAAATCTTCCTTACAGTATTAATTACACTCATTAATCATTATACATCCTTCACCAACTATTAATATTTCTATCCCATCATTAACATATAAAACAATTCCAAACCAGCGCTAATATTAACCTTTTTCACCCAGCGCCCAACACAACCAACTCTTCATCAACAATACTCTTCAACCAGTGTTATTTTCAGTCATAATATACCATATACGTTACACAACCCGACGGTCACATTAATATTCATAACTTCCCCAGAAACATTAACATTCTGAATTAAATACCAAAGTCTTTTAATAAGTCTACAGCGGCCAAAACATGACGTCACTCACCCTTCGCCACTAACTTGTATCAACGCGCCATAATATTTCTTATAACTTTTCTTCCACTGCTAATTTCTAATCTCTCGTTTTTTACCCACCGATTAATTAACATTCCTGGTCCCTTTCACCCTCCCTCTCACCACCTACCTCCCTCTCAACACCTACCTCCCTCTCAACACCTACCTCCCTCTCTATTTCTCTCCCCAGCCTTTCGTTAACTATTTCTCCTTAACTTTCCCTCTACTCCCTCTAATTTCTCATCACACATTATACCCACTCAATTAACATCCCACTCACTATTCCCCCCTTCCCTCCCTCTCTCCCTCCCACTCACTTCCCTCTCCCTCCCTCTCCCTCCCACTCACTTCCCTCTCCCTCCCACTCACTATTCCCCCTTCCTCCCTCTCTCCCT
The DNA here is from genome assembly GCF_018991925.1 of Homarus americanus. Classification (NCBI taxonomy): domain Eukaryota; kingdom Metazoa; phylum Arthropoda; class Malacostraca; order Decapoda; family Nephropidae; genus Homarus; species Homarus americanus. The sequence goes on along the minus strand of NW_024741901.1, from coordinate 22,904,484 downwards.
CCCTCCTATTCACCCCTTCCTCCCTCTCCTCCCTCAGCCTCTCTCCTCCACTCACTTCCCTCTTCCCTCCCACTCACTATTCCCCCTTCCCTCCTCTCCTCCCCTCACTTCCCTCTCCCCTCCCTCACTTCCCTCTCCCTCCCTCTCCTCCCACTCACTTCCTCTCCCTCCCACTCACTTCCCTCTCCCTCCCTCTCCCTCCCACTCACTTCCCTCTCCCTCCCTCCATTTAACCAGATTTGCTACGTGCGTTTCCCCCTCCTAGAGCGAGCCTTGGGGGAGACCTACACAATAGCCACCATTATAACCTCGTGTTTGGTCAGGTCTGCTCAGTCTGCTTCAGTTTTCCCTTCCGTTCCCTTTTTTTCTCATTTTGTTTCGCTGTTTCAGAAGTTTCAGCGACTGTTTACTTTTGTATAGTTTTGCTCACAAGAAAAGAGGAAAGTATTACTTATTTTTCTTTTGTTTATGGCTTTTGTTAGTAATTATTTAGATATCAAAACATACAGGTATTTTTTTTAAGAGATTAATATACTTAGGCTCGTGGTCCCTTGAGAGATCTTGTATGTAAAGGTTTAAGGCGAGATTCTGGGGTCACCTAACTAGTCAAGAGCGGTGGAAATATTACATAAAATACAGCCATTATGTGTATACTCACCTTCGTCTACACACTCCCATTTGTACGTATACATACATACACACTACCATACATACTCATACAAACAAAACATTAAGCGACTGGTTAAGGAATACAAGGGCAGGTAGGTTGACAGGTACACACGGGCAGGTAGGTTGACAGGTACAGGTACACACGGGCAGGTAGGTTGACAGGTAAGTACACACGGGCAGGTAGGTTAACAGGTACACACGGGCAGGTGGGTTGACAGGTACCAGTGCACACGGGCAGGTAGGTTAACAGGTACACACGGGCAGGTGGGTTGACAGGTACAGGTACACGGGCAGGTAGGTTAACAGATACACGGGCAGGTAGGTTAATACACACACGGGCAGGTAGGTTGACAGGTACACAGGGCAGGTGGGTTAACAGATACACTTGGGCAGGTAGGTTGACAGGTACAGGTACACACGGGCAGGTAGGTTGACAGGTACACACGGGCAGGTAGGTTGACAGGTCAGGTACACACGGGCAGGTAGGTTAACAGGTACACGGGCAGGTGGGTTGACAGGTACAGTCACACGGGCAGGTGGGTTAACAGGTACACACAGGGCAGGTGGGTTGACAGGTACAGGTACACACGGGCAGGTGGGTTAACAGGTACACGGGCAGGTGGGTTGACACAGGTACACACGGGCAGGTAGGTTGACAGGTCAGGTACACACGGGCAGGTGGGTTAACAGGTACACACGGGCAGGTAGGGTTGACAGGTACACACGGGCAGTTGGTTGAAGTCAGGTACACAGGGCAGGTGGGTTACAGGTACACGGGCAGGTGGGTTGACAGGTACAGGTACACACGAGCAGGTGGGTTAACAGGTACACACGGGCAGGTAGGTTGACAGGTACAGGTACACACGGGCAGGTGGGTTGACAGGTACCACGGGCGGAGTGGGTTGACAGGTACACACGGGCAGGTAGGTTGACAGGTACACACGGGCAGGTGGGTTGACAGGTACACACGGGCAGTAGGTTGACGGAGTTACACAGTGGGCAGGTAGGTTGACAGGTCACACGGGCAGGTGGGTTGACAGGTACAGGTACACACGGGCAGGTAGGTTGACGGTACAGTAGGGCAGGTGGTTAACAGGTACACACGGGCAGGTAGGTTGACAGGTACAGGTACACGGGCAGGTGGGTTAACAGCACAGACGGAGTAGGTTATGGGTACAAGTTCACGGGCAGGTGGGTTAACAGGTACACACGGGCAGGTGGGTTGACAGGTACAGGTACACACGGGCAGGTGGGTTGACAGGTACACTTGGGCAGGTGGTTGACAGGTACACGGGCAGGTGGGTTGACAGGCACACGGGCAGGTAGGTTGACAGGTACACACGGGCAGGTGGGTTGACAGGTACAGGTACACACGGGCAGGTAGGTTGACCAGGTACCAGGGCAGGTGGTTGGGTAGGTACACACGGGCAGGTAGGTTGACAGGTACGACTTGGGCAGGTGGGTTGACGGTACAGGTACACACGGGCAGGTGGGTTGAGTGGTACACACGGGCAGGTAGGTTGTGGTACACAGCGGAGTAGGTTGACAGGTACAGGTACACACGGGCAGGTGGGTTGACAGGTACACACGGGCAGGTAGGTTGTGGAACGGGCAGGTAGGTTGACAGGTCACCGGGCGGTAGGTGACAGTGTGAACACGGGCAGGTGGGTTGACAGGTACACACGGGCAGGTAGGTTGACAGATACATGGGTGGAGTGGGTTGACAGGTACAGGTCACACACGGGCAGGTGGGTTGACAGGTACACGGGCAGGTAGGTTGACAGGTACAGACACACACGGGCAGGTGGGTTGAGGTACAGACACACGGTGGAGTAGGTTGACAGGTACACACGGGCAGGTAGGTTGACAGGTACACACTGGGCAGGTGGGTTGACAGGTACACACGGGCAGGTAGGTTGACAGGTACACACGGGCAGGTGGGTTGACAGGTACACACGGGCAGGTGGGTTGACAGGTACACACGGGCAGGTAGGTTGACAGGTACACACGGGCAGGTGGGTTGGGGGTACACTGGGCAGAGTGGGTTGACGGATTACACACACGGTAGGTTGACAGGTACACACGGGCAGGTGGGTTGACAGGTACACACGGGCAGGTGGGTTGACAGGTACACACGGGCAGGTAGGTTGATCAGGTACACACGGGCAGGTAGGTTGACAGGTACACACGGGCAGGTAGGTTGACAGGTACACACGGGCAGGTGGGTTGACAGGTACACACGGGCAGGTAGGTTGACAGATACACAGGGCGGTAGGTTGACAGGTACACACGGGCAGGTAGGTTGACAGGTACACGGGCAGGTAGGTTGACAGGTACACACGGGCAGGTAGGTTGAGGGGTAAACAAACAACGGTAAAATAAATAGTATAGAAAATCCACAACATGAAGTCAATTAAGTTTACGTCAATTAGCGGCCAGCGGAACTATTGCTGTGTACACCAGGCAGCCGCGCACACACACGGCCATACACTGCGACACACACACACACACACACGGCCATACACTGCGACACACACACACACACACACACACGGCCATACACTGCGACACACACATACAGACTCACACAGCGACACATCCACCTCACAACAACATTATCCCTCTATAATGTCAGATGGTTGTGTACACAGCCTCTGACCTATGGGATAATGTTACAATGTTACCCAGCCTTTGTGACACTACACTACGGTATCAACTGTCTATTATTTAACAAGAGAACAATAGCAGTGTTACCAGCTGGTTTAAAAAATGACTTTGTTTATGTTTCCTCATGTGAACGATACATATTGCTGCCTCTCATACATCTGTTGATAGAAGAACTAGGGCGTGAGTTATAGTGAAGCCTTCATATAACGAACGAAAACAAAGTAAAGAGCAAAGAGAAGAAACAGCAAGAACGAAACACACGTATGAGAAATTAACAAAAGAAGTGAAGGAAGGAGGGTGGCGGGGGGTACAGGAGGAGGAGGGGATAGGAAACAAGTCAATCGTGAACCTATTCACTGACGGAACGCACCAAGATCATTTTCCCAACTGATGACACACGGTGAGACTTTCCGAGAACAGATCAGGTATAAAGGCTCGCAAGTTACCTGTAACGTGGAGGGCAGTGCAAATATCTCCCCTGCAGGCTCAATCTCCAGTCTCAATACTTCGTCCCTTTTTATTTCCCTCGCTGGGTACGTGTATCTCTGTTATTTCCCTCCCTCGCTGGGTACGTGTCTCTGCACCATATGACACCCTCAAGCAGTGCCATACAGACTCAGTTGTGGCGCGGAGTTAGATCTCTCACACACCAACATAAGGAGTCCCACAAACTACATGCCTGAGCCTTAACTCTCAAAGGCTCGTACGATTACTCATCCTCCCGCCTTAGTGGTGGCTGGGGGGTGCAAGGAGGTGCTAGTGTGTTGAACGGGCTGGGGTGTAGGTGGTGGGAGGATGGTGGTGGTGGGTCAGTTTCCGTCTCTGTTAAAAATCTTCAAAGATACTGAGGTAATTAAGTCAAGTTTGTGTCTGTCATTAGTTGTATTATTTACCCGGCAAAGACTCCTGTCCTGGCCGTGTAAACATTAAACTTAAGACGAATACAACTCCCACGATCTGTTGATGCTGTCCTGCTGCTCATAATACTAGCTTCTCTCTGTCAAGGTAACAGTAGTCCCTCTTGGTAATACTAGCTGCTAATAGAAGGTCCTGCTGATGACTTTAATTCAAGCGTTGATAAGTGTTGTTGCCAAGAGAACCTAACCTAACCTACCCTAACACATAACCTACCTAACCTAACCTAACTAACTTCCCTAACCTAACCCCACAACCTAACCTAACCTACTAACCTACCTAACCTAACCTAACCTAACCTAACCTACCCTACCCTACCCTACCCTAACTTTATCTACATTGTGTTCTACGACTTTTTCCCCGAGCCAAAATGCTGACTTTTCTTGTGGCGTTATCCGTACACCTCCTACACTACATCTGTGCACCATTATAGATCATTATGGCTACACTTCCTAATGAAATCCCAAGTTTAATAGAAAATTAAGATTAAACCGATAAGTTTGTGTGTTGGCAGGACAAGGAGCCTAATGACCACCTGCCTTAATGATTCCCAACAAAGAGGTCTCTTTTTTTTTTTCTTAACAATTGGGAAATAAAAAACAAGACTATCCCTAAATTTGTCCAGTATAGTTGAGGGTCAGTTCATACATATCCCAGTATAGTTGAGGGTCAGTTTATACATATCCCAGTATAGTTGAGGTCAGTTTATACATATTCAGTATAGTTGAGGGTCAGTTTACATATCCCAGTATAGTTGAGGTCAGTATATCATATCCCAGTATAGTTGAGGTCAGTTCATACATATCCCAGTATAGTTGAGGATCAGTTTATACATATCCAGTATAGTTGAGGATCAGTTATACATATCAGTATAGTTGAGGATCGGTTTATACATATCCCAGTATAGTTGAGGATCAGTTTATACATATCCAGTATAGTTGAGGGTCAGTTTATACATATCCCAGTATAGTTGAGGTCAGTTTATACATATCCCAGTATAGTTGAGGTCAGTTTATACATATCCAGTATAGTTGAGGTCCAGTTTATACATATCCGTATAGTTGAGGTCAGTTCATACATATCCCAGTATAGTTGAGGATCAGTTTATGCATATCCCAGTATAGTTGGTGTTTTTGTTGTTGGGTGTTTTGTTGTTGGGGGTTGTTGTTGGGTGTTTTTGTGTTGGTTTTCCGGTATAGTTGAGGGTCGTCATACTATCCCAGTATAATTGAGGGTCAGTTTATACATATCCCAGCATAGTTGAGGTCAGTTTATACATATCCCAGTATAGTTGAGGTCGTTTATACATATCCCGTTGTTGGGTGTTTTTGTTGGTTAGGTCAGTTTCATATCCAGTATAGTTGAGGGTCAGTTTTGTGTTGGGTTTTTGTTGTTGGGTTTTTGTTGGGGTGTTTTGTTGTTGGTGTTTGTTGTTGGGTTTTTGTTGGGGTGTTTTGTTGTTGGGTGTTTTTGTTGGGTGTTTGTATAGTTGAGGTCAGTTTATACATATCCCAGTATATAAACATGAGGAAATAACAGAAAATTGTATAATAATGACACAGAATTCTTAACGAAGGTAAATTTAACTTTCTCTTAAACAACTTAAGTGTGAACAAAGCTACAGAAGAGTTCATCACAACAACAACAGCTAAGTTCTTTATGACTGAAGGAACCTCTGGCAGTGTCAACATCTATACTATATAATATATTACCTGTTGATGATATGAAGATAATTATATATTTCAAGATATATTAAACAGTTGTACCATATCAGTAAATATATCGTTATTTTCCCTCCTCGTCCACACCTTAATAAAAAATGAAAATAATTAGTTTTTTCCCCTTTACTGCTTTTTAATTACTTCAGTAAATGGCATCCTGTGGCGTCATCACATCGTCACATCTTGGGCGTCACTTCAACACATCCTGGGCGTCACTGGCATCCTGGGCGTCACTCACAACACATCCTGTGGCGTCCAACAATCCGGTTACTCACAACATGTCCCGGGCGTCACTCAACACATTCTGGTGTCACCACAATACATCCTGGGCGTCACTCAACACATCCTGTGTCACCTCACATCATCAGTGGGTGGACGATGAAACCGGTGTAGAGTTACCAAAAAGGCGAGAAGTTACGTGTTATTAAATTATTAGAGCAGCGGTGGCGGCCGTGTGAGCAACAGCCCAGCATCAACCTCGTCAAAGTGGTGTGTCTGCCCGTCACTCGACCTGCCCTGTCATCATAAAATACCTCGGTAAAGGTAAGCCTACGCTCTGAAATTATTGCTATGTCGAGAACGAAATAAAATTACACGGTTTTATATGTAAAAAATGTGCTTCACCATGACTATATGACTGTTAAAATGTTCAGTTTTGTTATAAATACTGTAGTGGATAAAGACGTCACGCACCCAGCTTCAGTTCCTAGCACTGACCGACAAAAAAATTGAACTATTATATTTTCTATTTCTGGCATTGATAACTTGTGTAGTTAAAGTGAACCACCTGGTATCTAAATATACTACAACTGAAATATTTTACACAAATTCAAAAAAACACACACACACACACACACACACACACATGTCATCAATAATATTATCATTGTGTCTTTATTTTTCTCTATTGTTTATAAGAAATGAGGAAATAAACTTACGCTAGAAACAACTATAAGGGGTGAGGTTACTGATGGGTACCAGTGGACAATCAACTTGCAACAAAGTAATGGGTGAAGACCTGCCGCCCGGATAGCTAGTAAGCTATGGGTGAAATGATAAATTAAACTGTAATTTAATCGTCACTGCCTATGAACCAACCACATGAACTAAGAACTTAAATTTTCCTGCCTTTGGGACGATATGAAATCGTTCCATTATTTCCTTTGTTTTGCGGGTGGGCGTTTAGAGCCATGTTTATGTGTAAAAAAAAAATGGTTGCCCCTCGTGTAACGAGGATGGCTGACCCTAGGGCCAACTAGGCGTTAATTTGCTTAAGGTATAGAAGAAGCTTGCCAACACAACAACCACACCCCCGAGTTAACGAGCGTGTATGATCCAGTGTCGTTGAATAGTCCGAGAAGACCGACAATCCCGTCAACTGCACTCGCTAACCATTACCCCGGAAGACGATCCGCAAATCAATTCTATAGGTCCTCAATTGCTGCTGGGTAGACAGAGGCAAGTGGCGTAAAGAAATTTTCTGCGCCACCTAGCGAACCACATCATGTTGGGTGGTGGCACTGAAACACAGAGGTGAGTGTAGTTCCTAAATTTGGGATGTTTGAGCCTATTATTCATTATCTGAAGGATATATAGACTTATTTTATTTGTGTATATGACCTGAGGATAAGTTAAGTATCGTCAAGCATCTTTTGTGTTGAACTTACTGTTTGCCTCACGAAAATAACTGCTTCGGGGTCCCATCACTCCTGGTTGGGTGTTGTGACGTCAACATTGCCCCATGGAAAGTGAATTATCGCTAAGAACTCTACATGGAAGAGTAAAGAAAAGATAGTATTGGACGGAAGTTCTTTGAAGACCTTGGAGTTGGGAGAAGATGAGTCTATTATGTAGAGTGATGAAGCCAAGGGAAGCAAAAGTGAGAAAAATTCAGCTGGCAAGAGGACAGTGAAAGCGGAGAAGTAAGAGAGGAGAAGAGACAAAAAATCTAGGACAAAAAACGTGTGTGGCTGGTAATAACAATGGAAATAACAGAAAGGAGATAGTGGAGAATGGATCAAGAACAGAGCAAAGTATGGAATTTGAAGGAAGCAGACAAGAACACACACAAGGTGAAGTTGGTCGTGTCAGGAAGAGATTAATTTTTCCACAGTCATGCCTGATGACCTTCCTTGAAAAATTAAAATGGGCAGTACAACTAGGACGGGAGCATCGCAGCTTTGAGCCTCTTTTGAAAGAAGGCACACACAAGCCTTATCTTACAGTGGGGACCATGGAGGCTGTGGAATTGTTGACAACTGTTGGGTACAAGGGATTACTGATGGTTTTGCCAGAGGAGAGCGACATACTACTTACAAAGGTTATAATCTTCAGGTACCCTGTAATACTAGATCCAGAATACTTATTGGATGACGAAAGATTTGTTTGGGTCAAGAGGCATTTAATAAGGGGCGAAGAGAGAAGCCAGGTTATTGCTCTAATGAGAGGAAAGGTTCCAGAGAAAGTGTTCATCACAGGAGCAGGGTATAGGAAGGTGGCACTATATGTGGAGGGACCAATAATGTGTCTCAAGTGTTGCAGATGGGGACATAAGGCCTGGAGCTGTCAACTGGACCCACGTTGTAGATTCTGTGGGAGAAGCACGAATCTAGCAACTGTAAGGACAAGATCAATGCAGGAGAGAAAGTGAAGCCTTGTTGTTGTAATTGTGGTAAAACTCACAATGCTAGTTCAATTGCATGCGAGATGAGGCCACGTATGAGAAGTGACCAACAAAGGAATTATTCAGAGAACACTGAAGAAGTACGCTGTGGTCTGACAGTGACAAGACAGCAGGAGAACACACAGACAGTGGAGACAGTGATCCCTGAGAATGCCTGGCATGAAGATTCAAGAAGGATAAGGACTGCGCTTGTGGAAGGAACTAACAGGAACTATACTACAAAATGTAATCTGGCAGACTGGTGTACAGCTGTTCAGAAAAGTTGTATGAATCCACCCTGGGAAGAACGAGATGTAGAGTTAGACGTAGTGCCTCTCACAATGAAGAAATCATTACATGAACCAGGACAGTTAAGGGCTTTATATGGGAATAAGATTAGTAATTTGCCTAAATTAAACACATTGCATGTATATTGTGACGGTTCAGTTATGTCAGGGCAGGGTGCGGGATCCTTATAAGACAGTACACAGAACAAGGAAATGATGACATCAAAATTGGACTTCGGTTGAGCAGTTTTATTTCATCAACACAAGATGAGTTATATGCAATGTTAGTAGGATTGGAAAATGTTGTAAAGAGGTATAAAGATGCATATTTTTTTGTTGATAGTAGGGCAGCTTTGGATTCTTTGAACAGTGGGAGTCCAGTCTTTGGACACATTATTGGTTCATGTAGAAAATTAGTAAATACAATAAGGAAAAATGGCCATAATGTTCAATTTGTATGGGTCCCTTGGGGATTGATCTTAATGAAGTAGTAGATATAATAGCAAAAAGAGCCACGGAAAAGGCCGAGATCGACGTAATATGTACTAAAACCTTGAAGCAATTAAGGAGCAAATTACGGAAAATACAATCAATACAAGATAATTTCAAAAGGAATGAAATATACGAGAAAAGTGAACATTACCATCATGAACACAAAATTTACATATGGGAAAGATAGGAGTAGGTGGAAAGATTCAGTGTATATGAGGTTAAGATTAGGATATAAATATTATTGGGAGCTGAGAGAAGTGAACAGGATAAAGAATGTAGAGTTTGTAGAACACCCAGATCCCACATTATATACTGGAATGCCCATTGCTTAATGTATATAGAAATGCCCATATAAATAATGTCCCCATGCAAATAGAGTGGATGTTTGGAAATGGGAAAATCGATGAAATATTAAAGAAATATAGAAATTTTGCATCTAGAATATAACTATGTATTATAACTAATTATATGAAATATTAGGGATTTATGTGAGTCCTGAGAGGGACATTCCTGGACTGGGGATGACTTATGTCACTTCATCCCTTTAAGATGTATTAATGTTTTTTGTATCTTAATAAACGTATCAATCAATCAAAACCTAGCGAACGTTGAAGTGAGCGTGAAATATGTGAACAGACCGCCGGCACACCAGCGACATTTATAAAGCAAACATCCAAGTGATAGGTATGTCATGTGAACAGCCCAACCTAATAGTTATTTAATTCTTGGAAATTTGTCTTCAGGATTAGTTTTCTGCACAAGTATTAATACAGTGGTAGTGGTGGTGGTGGTGGTAGTATAATGGTTATTGAATTCTTGTGAGATTGTGAGGGTGTTGTAAACAAAATACTCATCACCAATCAACCACAGTCCTCCACTGAAGTGAATCGAATTCAGCGGCTGGAGGCGTGGTGCCGCCCCTTCCTATAGCTCAGCTGGCGGTGCCTAAAGAACCTTGGCGGCGTCCAAGGACTATCATAAGGAACTATTACTCTTGCGGGAATAATTCAATCTGTGGTGGAATTCTGTCGATTGAGAAATTATTGGGCAGGGTTTTTATCCATGTGTTTTTATCCTGAGGAGAATTTTGTCTATGCGCCACAATATCGTGTAAGCCTCCCCACTGCTATGGCTTACATACCATTAGTTCATGAAGAATTAGCATAATATATATACATATGGGTTCGTACCCTCTCAACCTGTTACTCCTACGGCCCACCCTCCATGGTCCCTCCCTCCCCTTCCCTTCCTTAACCCTGACCATAACCGGATACCCTGGTGGCTTATATCTTAACCACCACCAGATAACTTAGCTACCCGGTGCTCCAGTGAGGATTTTCAGCTTCTCGCCCTCAGTTACGACCGGTGTGTGAGGGTCGTTCAGTGGCTGGATTCTCAAAAAGTTCTTTCATTTAACTCTACGTTCACTAGGAATAAGGGAACGCATTTGGCTACGGTAGAATTATTAATATAGTTTCAACACTAATTTACCAGCCATTTCTTAAATGTATATTCATTCTCAGATCTCTATTTAAAGAGAAGGTATAGTTACGATTTTTTTAAGAATCCACACCCCGGTTTTTGTGAGTTCGGTGTAGCCTCTCCTACTTGTAACATCTTTAATAATTGTAAAGACCAAAAGAAAACAAAACTATCCAAACGAGCATAACCACACATCATTATCTGGAGAGAGAGACTTGTGCTCTCAGCTCGAGGCAGTTGCGTGTTGTTCATGTCAACATTACAAGAATCAGCTCTCGTGGTGGAATAAAAAAAAATTATTAAAGAAAGTTGTCAAAACACTGACCTGGTCTTATCTTCAGAGAGGACTAACCACATAGCTACAAGGTATATCCCGGTACACAACTTGTTTACTTGTTTCTTCTGTTATTTAATAGACAAGCACACACACACACGCTCATTAACCATCCAGTACAACCTATTATTCCCACTTGTACAGTACTTAGTGATTTTTTTTCGTTACACAGTTACTCAAGAAAAACACTGTTATATCAAGCGGAATACATTATTTTTGTCATATTTTTTTTCCGTTTTGTGACGCCCGTCTGTCTGTCCGGCTCGTAATTTTTGGTTTCCGAACTGTGACGCTGTTTCCACGCATCACCGATCATGTGACTGCCGGGGTGTTCACTGCGAGAACCAAGATCCTAATGTGGAGCCCATCCACCTTTGGTCTGGGCTGGTTCAATTTACCACTTTAGTGAAATACTGTACTGTATTGTTTTATCTGGTATGAGAAAACTTATAAACGACCCAAGTCAGCCTGAAAGCAGACAGTATCTACTGTATATATTCACTTCACCGCGTAAGAATCATCACTGTAGCCTCGTTTGATTGATTTGTTTATAATTTGCAGTATAGGAGTCATGACCTTGATTTTCAGGCTCAAATCCGCTTTGGACAGACAACCTAAATATTTAGCGAACACTCGGTGAACTGGCTGACACTTCTTCTTTGATTATATAATTTTTTGCACAGCTGTAGCCTAAATATATATGTATGTGTGAATTGTGCGCGCTAAGAGTGCGCGTGATTAATAGAAGGTTTCTTTCTCACGCCATAAAGATAAAATCACGAAATAAAAAGGCTGGTTTGGGGCAGTGTGGCCTGCAATGCTCGCCACCTCCACTTCCCCAACTGTAAGTTAGTTACCCATTCACACCTGGGTGAACTGAGGGCGCCCGGGTGCGTACAGCCAACCCAGAGGGGTACCCTGTATCCCACTCGGCCGCCTCACCCAGATAAAATAATAAACGCAACATTTAACCAATAAGTTTAATCAACTTCTAAACTTAAGACTAGAGATTAATATATGAAAAACGCAAATACTCCAACTGCAATAACAATAAGAATCCTTAATTCAACATTCATTCTTCAGCATAGCAAAATCTAGACTTACCGGTTCAAAAATATACCACTATTGTATTAACAAAAACACAAACTCCCCCGAGACCACATTACGACACACCGCAGCAGAATTATCGCAAGTCGAAATGGAACATAACGGGCCAGGTGAAGATAATGACAGTTATTGACGTATTATCATAATGAATGGCTGGTGACGGAGCATGAAGAGCTGTGTGGCGGTGTGGATATGAATTCATGACTACAAAGGAACACATTGGGTCACTAGATAAGAGGAGTGAATGTGAATGCCAAGGCCTGGGTGTGCCATTTCTCGATAAATGGATGGAAAATGGATTTGTCATTTAAATGTGAATGGTTAGGGTGTGTGTGTGTGCCTGCACATAGATAAGTCACCGGAGAATGGATGAATAAATACGCTTGTACTGCACTTTGCTGGCTCTCTCTGCTTTCTACAGCTACCTTGTGCCACTTAGTAATGACATCAGACAGATAAATAAATAGATGAATGCTTGCGTCTGTGTGGGTATATCACTATAAGTACACGAAGTTATGTCAACTGAAGGTACACTGTCCCTTACGTTCATCGTTCTTTAGCCTATTTATATAATTATCCATGACGTTCAACCCATAGACGGAAGCTGCTGAATTATGTAAGAGCACTGATGTACTATATTCGGCCTACGTGTTATGGTGGTCTATGTATAGTATGCATGTATGCAATATAATTATGTACGTGTTAGGAAGATGAAGTATAGTATGTATACGCCCATATATCCATTATGTTAAACTTGTGTATGTACTAGTTTAAACCTTTGTATATAGTCACAGTATATGCTGGACGTCAGCCTATGAATGTGTTGGATTTATGTGAATATTCATATTGGGATCACTTGAAGATTAGACACCCCAGCTTATTTCATCCGAAGGTCAACCACTCTAAAGTTAACCTAACCTAACCAACCTCCACACCAGGTACCATTAAGTCTTCAAGTATAAGTGTTGACAGACTTATTTTTATGAGAGTACAGATTTATGTGTACATATGTGTTGTGCGTGTACGTGGTGTATGTATGTACGATGTGAGTGTATTTAGGTACGTGTATATTAAATTACGCACAGTGCCTCTTACACCATTACCACCGCCACAAGCACACCATTATTACGTTACCATCACAATCAACTCCACCTAACACACTGCCACACGATCACTATTGAAATGTTACCACATCTCGACACACTAAAGTAACCACAAGCTTCTCTACATTACCACAGCCTTCACACAATACTGTTATAAAATAAAAGTATGTTTAGACAGAACTTCAAATTATTATTTTTTTCTGAAAACGTTTGAATGAGAGGCGAAAAGAGTTTCTCTGCCAATTCACCATTTTTTCTTTTAAAGAATAAATGTCAACACAACTTAAATAATCTGTAAATTACAACATTACAAAATTCTCTTATTTTAATGTGAAGATAAATCAAGGAAGGGGCTGACCTCAAACACGTAATATATTTTCTGAAGATAAATAGCAATACACTGTTATCGATCATTCTCAACCAGCGTCAGACTCATACCTAAATAATTCAGCCTTCATGTAATCAACAATGAGAGTTTTTAAAGGAAGCGAAAGTAGTAGTACTTACCATGATAACAGTAGTGTATGGTAGTCCAAGATGCTAAATGTACGTTTTATTAAAAATCTTCCACCTAAAGCAGTATAAACAAAGTCACAAAAACACCACAACAACATATGTCTTCTTCTCTAAACACAAATAATTATCTATCTTCAATATTATCACCACTAAACATTAAACGAAACACTCATCCACTGAGAAATGTTGCTTCTATCCGCCCGTCTAATAACCACGTCCTCTACCACCACACTGAGATCATCAACAGCGAGGAGGCCTTACAGGGACCTCCATCCTGGCGACCTCTGGCAACACTTAACTATCCATTCGACCGTTTTCTCTTGTTAAGACAAATGCATTCTTTTTTACATGCAGTGTAAAATATCGCCCAATATATTTACTTTTATATCTTAACTTAAGATTCTACTTTATATTATTCGAATGTGATGAGAAATCATCTTTATATATTCGTAATAGCAGCACAACTAATTCTTCTGCAACCGTTTTCTACTGTCGGTGTAAGGTTTCCTTTTGCAGACTTGTAATAAATTTATAATGGTATTTCAGCACCTTTGTTGGGTAGTCTCTGTTTAGCTACCATAATCTGAATTAATTTGTTGTATAAAAGTCCAGTGACGGTTCCTTGTTTAGGTTCGGGAAGATGTCCACGCCCTCCCTCCCTCCCTCCCTCGGCCACACTCGAGAGTGTTGAAGGTGACAGGCCACAAGGATGTCTGTATTGTATGATCATTAATTCGTTTGAGTTTAATTTTGTTAAGTGTTCCGTGCACTTTATTTTATATAATACATTTGGAAGAAGATTTTGTCAACGTATCTTTCTGTAATGAAAAAAGTTCATGAGGTCATGAATACTCACTGACAAGACGGCTGCTGTTACCGCGTTAGATGACTCGGTTTTAATTTACTTAGTCAAATGATTTGGTTTATATATCCATTACTAATAATGGCTCGAGAAAGATCAAGACTTATCGATTAACTTGGAACCACTAGTGGTTTGACTGTAATCAAAGAAAGTGTTGACGACAGGTGAAATGCACTCTCTCTCTCACTCATTAGGTCCCAGTTTATTTTATTAGATGTTTATTCTAACAGATAATATACGTCAACACAATGAAGCCGAACACTTACGGATTTCTGTAGTGTACATTGATGGCGTGAGAGGCAGCTATTTGGGTGACACTAGGCACGCTTGCAGGACACCAAGCCAATTGTACTGTTTCCATGTACGATATATTTGTACACTTTTATAGATTCTCTCTTCGGAAGAAACAATTTTAATCAAGAACTACGTAATCTGATACTATTGCAAAATGAGTAGAGTACTGTTCTTACGCAATTAATTTGTTGACTCAAAATAGGCTTGATTTCCAAGAAAATTAAAGTTGAGTGTAACATTATGACCCAGGTTTAGTGTAGCGGGTTTTGGCATCACTGAAGCCGGGGTCCAGCAGAGCGCTGAACCCCTGATCAATAGTTACTTCCGCGCTCTCTGTGTGCGTATGGTGAGGTCCGGGAATGCGTATTATTGGATTTGTTTATGCGTACAATTGGGTTTGTGTAAGTCAGGGTGTGTACCTACTGCTAGATTTAAGTGTAATTTGTGTGATTCATTATGATAGTCAAAGCAATTTATTATTATTTAAACGTTATAATTAGAACACTACTGCAACGTTTTTCCCGTAGGGCAGAAGTTTGGTTCCAATAACGTTTCATTAAACTCATTAAAGCAAAGTTCCAGAAACGTGGAGATAAAACTTATGCACACAACTATGTCTAATATTAACCTAAAGTAACGGTAACATAACATAATAACCCTAACCAAACAATATTAACCTAACACAACCTTAAATCATTCACTGATAATAACTTGACTATACTGTACTGTGATAATTGTTTATTCTTTTTTTCATAATAGAGATTATTATTTGTGTGGTAGATTTAGGAGCGTAAATGAAAGCATATGTTCACTGTAAATAATTTAACCATGACTAGAAAAGTAGAAGGAAATGAATACTACAGTTGTTGTAGTTTGACCTGGGGACGATACGACACATCCAACAGTGCTGAGAAACACCACGGTTGACACTCACTAGCCAGATGTACTGCTGTAGAAGTGAGGTTAGAGCTACAAGTAATAATAACTGTGGTTGATGTGACTGTAAGGTAGGTGATCACTGGTTATAATGATAGACTGCTACTGGTATTAGGAGACTGGTGGGAGAGGAGTATTTCTCATTCCAACATGAAAAAGAAACACCACCCACACACACACACCACTATTCAACTGTTTAATGACCTGTGAGTAGTATTTTTTTAAGGGACAGTCAAACTGTGGCTATTTCATTTAATGTATGGTAGTGTTTCAGTATGTGTGTGTGTGTGTGTGACATTCCGCATGAAAAATAGTGTTTTTGCTTAATTTTCCGCCTATTATCAAGTTTTATATGTTGATAACCACAAGGAAAGAAGAAAACACCAAGTTCCCAAGCGCTTTCATGTAATTCACATCTTCAGGGGTGAGTACAGACTGTACTCACCCCTGAAGATGTGAATTACACGAAAGCGCTTGGGAACTTGGTGTTTTCTTCTTTCCTTGTGGTTATCAGCATATACCTAGATCACGCGCACCTACAGTGATTTACTTGCATATATATGTAAGAGTTAATGTTTTCATGGGATTAGGCACCTCGGTCCTGCCCTGAATATATTATGTTGGCAAGAGGATAAAGTGAAGCACAGTGAAGTAAAGCACAAGCTCATTAAGTAGTATTACAACCAGAGAACCCGATATAAAAAGCCTACCCCGGAATACACTTAAATTACGCAAATATAAACATAAATCACCAAAATTAACCAAGAAATTAACTACTTTTTAAGGTATCACAGGAGAAGAACATTTAAAAACCCCGCCATTGGGGTAGTTTAAAAGTAACATATTTTGAAATTTAATTAAACTAGCAACTTAAATGTTATAGATGAAAGGTCAATATTACATAAATTATGGATATTTATGTATTTAATTTATTTTAAAATTATCATCAGCAATTCATTTTAATTAAATAAAACTATGAGAAAGTACAAGGCCTTGGTGCGGCGGTTTGTTTTGGTCCCACAATCCTCAGCGTTCTTCTCCCATCAGCTGCGAAGGTGAGGAACGAGCTGCTCCACTCCTTTACACCTTTCTCTCTTTTTTAACCATAAGTAACTCAATTGCTCCTCAAATACAGGGTTCAATATATTTTTAAACACTAGTAGTAGTGGATAGTTGACATATATTTGTTGTATCTTAACCCTGTGAGAGGATGATGAGTGATATAATACAGGACACAGGTTTTCAGAGAGGAACGTTATCATTCTTGGGTTGTTTTTATTCTGTTTGATTTTAAATTGACGGTAGAGTATAATTAATTATGATAAATATTACCTTCAATGTTGACAAAATTGACAGGTAGATAGATTTAATGAAAGTAAAGGTGAAATACGGTAGAAAAGGTGATTAAGAGGTAGTTGTCCACATGTATCCCCGTAATGTTAGGTTTAGGCCTATGGTCCCTTATCAAACATTGAGGATGAAAACAAATTAATAATGAACTGGGTAATAGTTTATGACGTTTAAGCCCCTTCGCAAACATCTAATGGGAAGGAATTATTCTTAATGTATCTAGGAGTTTCTCTGCCCTGACCACCCTGGTGCTAGACGGTGTATCCATAGGTTGTCTGGGATGCTGCCCAACACTACTGCCTTATAATGAATACCAGTGATGAAATGAACCATGTCAAACTACCTAACTAACCAAGGTTGTTAGGTTTATTCGTTTTGTCTGATGTATAATGTAGCAGTAACTAAGAAAGTTTGTGGATGACACCAAAATAGGGCGGCAAATTAATTCAGGGCAGGATGCAAATGCATTACAGGAGGATCTAAATAAACTGCAGGAGTGGTCTGAAAAATGGCAAATGAAATTCAACACCAGCAAGTGCAGCGTACTTAATGTATACAGCCTTAACATCAACCTAGAGCAGTCGACTTGTGAAAGAGACCTAGGGGTACTTGTAAGCCCGGACCTACGGCCTAAAAAACAGTGCGTTAATGTTCGAAATAAGGCAAACAGAGTATTGGGTTTTATATCTAGAAGTGTAAGTAACAAGAGTGCAGAGGTCTTATTGCAACTATATCTTGCGCTAGTTAGGCCACACCTCGATTATGCGGTTCAGTTCTGGTGCCCCTATTATAGAATGGATATAAATTCACTAGAGTCGGTGCAGCGAAGAATGACCAAAATGATTCCGGGACTTAGAAACCTTCCATATCAGGATAGGTTAAAGAAACTTAACTTGCATTCCCTAGAAAGACGAAGAGTGCGGGGAGATATGATAGAAGTATTTAAGTGGGTGAAAGGAATCAATAAAGGAGATATAGATAAAGTTCTTATAATATCCGAGCAGGATAGGACTCGGAGCAACGGATTTAAGTTGGATAAGTTTAGGTTTAGGAGGGAGATAGGAAGGAACTGGTTCACAAATAGGGTGGTGGACGAGTGGAACAAGCTTAGCAACTTTGTAGTACAGTAAGTGCTGGAACTCTGGAAAGTTTCAAAAGGAGGCTAGATAGATTCATGGATGATAGAGAGTGGTAGTAACTCTCGACAGGAGCTGCCATGCACAGGCCAACCGGCCTATTGCAGACTCCTTATTTTCTTATGTTCTAAGTCTAGTGGGTAGCTGTGCTGTATGCTTTGGATGGAAAAGTTTTAAAAGTATTTTCAACCAATTTGTCTCGTGATGTTTTATTCTATTTTAATATTGAAAACCAACCAAACCTAAAATTAATAACTTAATTAGCAGTGTGGGGTCCAGGAACTGGCTCGAGAGGCTGAAGTCTAAACCTGTTGGTTGAAAATGCAAAAATACCAAACGTGAATTCTGTAATTATTCGGATCGTGACTGTTTGCCGTTTTTTCATTAAAAATGGGTTTACAAATACCCAGTTTTTACTTATTTTATTATAGGATACTGGATTATGTGAGGAAAAAAATGAAATCGTGTGCGAACCTAACAAATCCTAACCTAACCTTTTTCTTAACTTGCCTATATCTATATTTAGAAAATACGTATTTACACAAGAAAATTAATAGAACTGAAAGTAATCAATGTAAAAAACTGTAAAAAAAACACCCACCATAATTACTGATCTTGATGGTTATTTGAAGGAATGGCCTTATATTTCCTGCACTAATGCATGCTGAATGAGTTATGACCATGATTTGTGTAAGTCGGTAGGGCTTTGAAGATGTGGGGTTAAAACAAACAAAAAGCCATTGAAAGTCTGACCTAACCTTTCCTAATCTGTGATAGTCCTCCTAGTCTTATAAATAAATACCTGCCTTACATGAGGGAGGTGAAGTAACTTATAACAGGAAATGATGGAGAATTGCATTGATGTTTTTGTTGCACTTGAAACAAATATCTTGCAAAATATAGCCAATAATGTTCCTTGTTATTTCTTGTAGGGTACCCAACTTTTAATGCCCTTCCAAAGTTTGACCATTGTTTTGTATATGAATGCCAGTCTATGGATCCACAAAATGTACACTGATTCACCATTTTGTGTGTAAGAGTTAACCAAGTGTATTATATACCCTCTATAAATGATATTCCCAGGGTTTACAAGACGTTGAATTAAGATAAACAAGTTTCAGCGCTCCGGTCACGTACAGGTATAATAAAAAAATATATATATATATATATATTTTTGTCTCTTGCCTCCATGTCATCTAATTCCCAAACTCCTCTGACCACCGTGGTAGCTACAGTATATTGATTTCCCGAATTTACTTTCAACTTCCACAACAATACCAGGCCTTCCAATTTGTTCTTGGTCACCTAACAAGTTCTTCCAAGGCATTAGGCATAAATACAGAAATAAAAAAATAATACCAAAGAGTATATATGTTGTGTTGTCAAAGTAAGAGAAACAATTGAGACGCTGCAATTGTGTATAAAGAGGCAGAAAGTCTGTCAGATCCGCAACCTGGGACGTCACAATTTAGGTAAAGAAAGAGGGAGATGTGAACTTGTGTAAAAACAAAGACCCTTATTGGTGGTTATGTCTCTGCTTTGTGTAAAGAAGCTTGCCAATGACCTCTACACAATATCAATAAATTTTGCAGTTGTAGGATGTTTCCATGTTTGTTGCCCTTAAAGTAAAAGGGGTTATATTTACTCCTCAGATGCAGATCTTCGTGAAGACCCTAACGGGTAAAACCATCACCCTTGAGGTGGAACCCTCGGACACTATTGAAAATGTGAAGGCCAAGATCCAAGATAAGGAAGGTCAGTTTGGTTCAGTGCTTTGTAGTACAGTATCCATACACAGTGCAGTGAAACCCTGATGTAACAGACATACTTTTCCATATAATTTGTTGGGGGGGGGGGGGCTTCACATCTAACGGACACTCAATATAATGGGCTTTCATCTCTGTATAGATTGCTAGCTCTTAATTATTTTTAAGCTTATATATATATATAAAATGGGTGGGAGGTATGTAATATGTTTGGTTTTAGTGCATATAGGGCATATTATGCAGCCTACCTTTCACTTAAAAGTACAGTACTTTATCTATGTAGGTAATGTATAAAGTGTTCCTAACTTATGTGATCTCGACAGGTATTCCTCCCGATCAACAGCGACTCATCTTCGCCGGAAAGCAGCTTGAAGATGGACGCACTCTCTCAGATTACAACATCCAGAAGGGTATGTCTAGCTTGTGTGTTTTGTGAAGTGAGCGGGTAGTTTATGTAATGTAATATTTATTATACCTACATCGGTCACATCTGTACCAGCAGTCCTCGAGTTACGACACCCACACTCGAGGAACACGTCCCGGTACAGTGTTTAAGTAATTTGTTACGTAATGGATATTATTGTTATTAAACATAAATTCTGAGTAAATTTTACCTCAATCTAGAGAACACGTGTCAAAGATATCAAACTTGAATAACTTGTTCATGCCTTTTTGTGTATGTATAAAAAATTATTAATCTTTTAAAATATATCTACAGAGTCGACTCTCCATTTGGTTTTGCGTCTGCGTGGTGGTGTAATTGAGCCTTCCTTGAAGCTTCTGGCAGAGAAGTACAACTGCAATAAAATGATCTGTCGCAAGTGTTACGCTCGTCTCCATCCAAGGTGGGAGCAACACGCTATAGATGGGTTTTATAAGATGGCTTTCTCTTTTTTGACTAAAATAGAGATTTCAGGTACAGGATGTGTATTTGCTCAATTCATGAATACTGTATCCTTATTCCTTAACCCTTTCACTGCGATTCCCGCCCTTTATAATTTTATTCTGGCTTCTGCCAAACTTTTATTCAGCTTAGGGAAACCACCAACGGCCATAGGCTGTTGAAAGCGAGAATATAATTAAACAAAAATTAGTGTGAAGAAGTTGGGTAAGGAGTACAGTTATGAACTGTATTGTATTGTCCTTTTCTTCAAAATAAGAAAGGTTAATACTTAAGGGGAAAACAAGGCTTGAGATTCCCTATGAACTTTTGTTCACAGGAAAGGAGTTCAAGTAATGATTAAGAAATATATAGAGTGAAGAAGTTAGGGAAGTGTATGGAAGTTCAGTCAACTCTAGTTTTTTTTTAAAGACAACAGATATGTGTACTGTACTCCTTCCCCCCCCCCCCATGACCGACCGCCTTAATGCAGGAATAATGCCACTATATACATTTAGTTAGATGCTGGTGGATCTCCTTCAAACCAGTGAGTTCTTGGTGTGGCTAATTTTTAATCTCCAGAGACCCCTTTCATATTATCTACTTCTAGCTCGGCCTGTCAAATATCCTTAACTTGGGAGAGTTGTAATTTCGTTTTTGTGAATTCTAGTCTTATTATGATAGTAAGTACAGTACAGCAGTCAATAGACATGATAGTTTGTTTGGTAGAGAACATTTGGATATGTCTGGTAGTAATGGCTTTTTTATTTTTTCCTGTGCATGATGAGCTACTGGAAGGTTCCCTCTTCTGAGGTGTTTTACCCGACACAAAACTATGCTGTGAAATTTCCATCTGAGGTTAGGATTTTGTTGAACTTTGTTATCGATATTTCCAATGGTTTTTATCAGCTCTCGTTTAATTTCAGAGCCACAAACTGCCGTAAGAAGAAGTGTGGACACACCTCCAACATTCGCCCCAAGAAGAAGATCAAGGGTTAAATTTTGTGTTGATAGAGTTTATTACTCATTAAAAAAAAGTGGAGATGAAATACTATTAATTTTGTGGTTGAATTATCAAATAAAGGAAGTAAGTCTCCAATACAGTAATTTGTTTTAATTCATTGACCTTGTTAAGAATGTATGAAAGATAAGTTACATTTTAACTGAAAGAAAGACATAAGTAAGGAGATCAGATAAATGGAACTACTGTAATTAATGTGGCAGACAAATAAATCTAGAACAGAGTATAATATAAACTAGTACTGTGCAGTAACTTTGGAACACTGAAGTTTAAATGACAACATACAGCACAGTTTTCTAATACATCATGGAGACTGGTTTATGGTCAGTTTACACTTGTGCAGGTTAGCTGTGATTACATGATGGCAGCTCTCCATGTAGTAGTCCCTTTCAAGTCTGTTTTGGGGTTTTTAATGTAAACCTCATAACCTCTCCTCCGCGCATTCAAACATGCATCACTTGACCCAGCAACCCTTGGTATTGTTTTTTGTTAATTTTCCCAAAATAAGTATGAGAAAGTACTGTACATGTGCCAGTATGTTATGAAATGCTTAAATTAATGGATAATAAGTAAAACAAATTCTAATAAAAGCTCTTCTGTTATATTTAGTGAAGAAACATTATGCAGTAGTCTGACCTGACCCGACCCCTCCACTATGAGAGTGCTGACTGGGTTACCTGTCCTCCAGAAAATTTAGAGGCACATCTACAACTGTGTACTGTAGTGTTTACAGTACTGTATCTGAAACAATACCTGTTTCATTGTACAGCTGATATTAAACTTTAAGGTGGAACCCCAAACCAGAGGAAAGATATAGTACAATACTGTATAGGTATACCTATACAGTATCTTGTAAGACATAAGAACATAAGAATGGAGGAAACTGCAGCAGGCCTATTGGCCCATACTGGGCAGTCCTATTTACACCCAACCCCTATTGCTCATATAAGCATCCAACCTATGTTTGAAGCTATTCAGCGTATTTGAGTTAATGATGATATTTGGTACCTTGTTCCATTCATCCACTACTCTGTTTCCAAACCAGTGTTTACCTATTTCACGCCTAAATCTAAATTTGTCTAATTTAAAACCATTGTTACGAGTTCGCTCCTGGTTGGATAGTTTGAGTACCTTTGTTAGCCCTGACTTCCACTTATACACCTCTATCAGGTCTCTCGAGGGAGTGCAAATTAAGATGCTTTAACCTGTCTCTATACTCAAGGTTCCTAATGCCCAGGATTAGTCTTGTCATTCTCCTCTGAATTCTTTCCAATGATTCTATGTCCATTCTGTAATACGGTGACCAGAACTGAACTGCGTAATCCAGGTGTGGTCTGACAAGAGCAAGATACAGTTTTAGGATGACCTCGCTAGTCTTGTAACTAACACTCCTTTGTATGAACCCAAGTACTTTATTAGCCTTGTTATGAGCAAAAACACATTGTTTACTTGGCTTAAGGTTCCTACTTATCATTACTCCTAAATCTCTCTCGCAGTCGGATTTCTCTATGGCATCATTGTTCATCTGGTATCTGGTTTCCCTGTTTACATCTCCTATACTGAGTAATTTACATTTGTCCACGTTGAATTTCATCTGCCATTTTTCAGACCATTCGAAAAATTTGTTTAGATCTTCCTGTAGTTTTGCTGAGTCCTCGTCAGATTTAATAACACGTCCTATTTTAGTGTCATCAGCAAATTTACTTATATTGCTGTCTATGCCGATATCTATGTCGTTTATGTATATAATAAATAATAATGGTCCAAGTACTGAGCCTTGGGGAACTCCACTTGTGACGTTGCTCCAATGGGACTTAGTGCCGTTAATGCTCACTCGCTGTTTCCTGTCCTGTAACCACGCCCTAATCCATTTAAGGATGTTACCTTTGATGCCATGAGCTTCTACCTTTCTAATTAGTCTTTCGTGGGGGACTCTGTCGAAGGCTTTGCTAAAGTCGAGATATACCACATCATAATTGTGCCCCTCGTCCACCGATTCGAAAACTGATGAAAAGAATGTTAATAGATTAGTTAGACAAGAACGTCCGCTTGTGAAGCCATGCTGGGAATCATTGATCAATCGGTGCTTCTCCAGGTGATTTCGAATAGAGTTTGAAATAATTGCTTCCAGTAATTTGCCTACTACTGATGTTAGACTGATTGGGCGGTAGTTAGAGGATAGTGATCTATCCCCCTTCTTGAAAATCGGTATTACATTCGCTATCCTCCAGGATTCTGGTACTACACCTGTTTTTAAGGACATGTTAAACAACTTTGCTAAGGGCATACTAAGCTCTTCCTTACATTCCTTTAATACTCTGGCAAATATCTCATCGGGACCAGGTGCCTTATTAGGCTTTAGTTTGTCTATTTGCTTACTAACATCGTTACTAGTCACTACTATCTCACTTAATTTGTTTTCTTCACTCTCTCTGAATAGAGTCGGTGCCTCGGGTATCATTTTTAAATTTTCGGTGATGAAAACTGTTGAAAAATATTTATTCAAATTATTGCTCATTTCTCCGTCGTTATCAGTGAGCTCGCCGGTATCTGACTGTATTGGTCCAATCTTTTCTCGTGTTTTACTGTACAGTAGTTAGTTATAACAACAATTGGCTGAGCATATCTGGGAAATGCCTTGTCAATACTAATGTGTGAGCTGTTGAGTGAAACACTTAGTGGCTTGAAGTGGAATGCCATACTCACTTTAGTTGACAAGACTGCAATGGATGGAGCAGAGGAAAACATAGCCCAGTACCAAGGTGTTTACATTGAGTGGAACATAGTACAGTAGTATGAAGTCCTAAGCTGACTTTTAGAAGTAAAAATAGTGGCAGACTTAGTAAATGTCTCTTGTAACATGATATAGGGAAGGGTAAGAGGCAGACTTTGGGTTAAAGATCATGGTTACCAAAATTGATATCTATGAGACTACATGAGGGGCTACCTTGCCTTGGTCTGACTTTTCTGGTGAGTTGTAGTTAATAAGTTCCTGAGTGACCGTACACTGAGCCTTCGGCACTCAAGAGGCACGTGACTGGCCCTGCACTCAACTGCCTTCACTTTTGCCTTCCATAAAGTTGGGTACAGATACCCATCAACAGCTGGGTAGACATGAGACACCCCAGACATGAACCAACAACCATAAGTTGATTGCTGTAAAACTAACAAAGCCGCTATCCTTATGTACAACTGATAAACTAACAAAGTATTGTGATTTTGAAATTGAAACGACTACAGTATTGAGAGCAGAGCTGGAGTGTAACAAACCAGAATGCTGTTCCGGTTATCTATTTTTTTATAAAATCGTTCCTGCTGTTAGAACTACTTTAGCAGATGGTGATCCTGCTTCTACATTTAAATTTTTACACAATAAGGCAGTGATATAGGTAGTGTGAAGATCTACATAGGGGTGAAAGTAGCACTACAGTAGAAGTAGTGAACAGATAGCAAGAAATACTGGTGCTATAAAAACAAATAACACCATTTCCCACATTCTTACCATTGTAATTTGTACAGCATTGGACTAAAAATGGGATATCAAACCTGACTGTACCACTTGGTAATTACTTACAAAAAGATCAAGAGTAATTTTTTTAGATTTCATGTGCAAAGCTGACAAATCTGCTGACACCTTCACAGAGTGAGCGTTGTCAGCTTCCACCAAATGGCTAGTCTGCTGTATTCAAATTGTATCTTTAGTAAACTCTAATTAGCACTTGTAACAAAAAATAAGTAGGTAAGCTTTATCTACTTACTAACACTGAGGACTGCATGACATGGCCAAAAAAACCTTCAGGAATTAGAGGTGCAGCAGTAATCTCTAAAGTTGTATGCGTAGTACACACAGGAACCACCTGATGAGTGGGAAGGAGCAACTTGGAGTAGATGTCTGACAACCATCAAGGATAACTCAACCTTGTTTACTAAAGGGAACGCCTGTGCTGTTACTCTCCTGTGAGGGTGATGGCTGTTAGGGAAGACACACTAATACTAACATTAAAGTCAGGTCACTTTAACACAGTTGTGTACAGTACTGAAGAGGGATGGGGGTATTAATGGAGATAGATCTCATAGTGATGATTACATCATATCTGTACATTTTCTGATTTGGTCACATAAATCATTAATGCAGGTATATACAGAACTGTACATATGCATAAACTCCTAATCTGAGAATAATGTACAATAACATTTACATATAGGTACAGATATTCTGATTTTCATCTTACATCATTCTGCACCCAAGGAAGAGTCTGGATGAACATGAAGGTCTGGCTGAACCTTAACAGGTCTTCCCAGATATAATAAGATTCCAATACCCAAGATATTCAACGACATCATACATATTACTGTCCGCCAGCCTCCCGCTCTCTCAACCCAGCCGCGGCTGTTGTACTGAAATTGTCTGAACCTGAAATGTTAAAAGAAATATCCTTAATACAGATGTTTGTATTTAACTATCAATATGGTCATTTTTGTCAAGACAAAAAAAGTGAAATATGGTAAAGGCAAGTGAGGTGCAAAATTTATTAAAAAAAAATATATACATGTACTGTATATATTTTTCATTTAACTGAAGCTTTCACTATGACATAGACACTGATTTTACCATAAGACTAAAATACCAATTATACAATAATAAAACTTACTTTATGAACACAACACTATACTAAACAAGTTACAAACCTGAAGTGTTTGAGCCAAGGAAGAGGCATGTGTTGACTGTTGTGCTGTTGTTCGTACTGGCGTCGGCGTCCATACAACTCCGAGAACTTTTCCCGTACCTCAGTTGCCAATTCTAAGTTACATGTAAGAATAAGATAAATACAGGTATTGAATTACAGTTTAATCCCCCATATAATGGACGCCCCTCAACTTATAATCAGTGAGACAGGGTTTCACATTTAATGGACCCTCGATATATTGGACTTTTACCTTCATATAGTTCTTTAGATAGAGGTTTCACCGTACTAGGTCAATGTATGCACAGTACTTACTTTATGGACTACAGTAATAACATTATGAACATAAGGTAATGTTTAGTTCTTATGTTGTAAGAGTTATGTTTGTTCTCACTCACTGGGACAAGGCATGCACTGGCCAATTATCTGCCTGCACATAGGACAGAGTGTGTGGGTGGGATTTGGTCGCGCCAGGCGTCGCAGACAGGGCTCGCAGAATATGTGTCCACAGGGGCGGGCAACGAGAGGACTGTACAGCACGTCCAGACACACGGGACACTTTAGGTACTCAGGAGGTTGGTCTTCATCATCTGTGGTCACCTCGTCTCCTTCATCCTGTATACAATAACAACAACAACACTTTACTGCTACTTATAAGAATGTACTGTCAACTGCTAAAGTCCTCTCCCCATGAACCACAAACCCCGAGATTCAGGCTCACGATTCAGAAACGTTTATGGACAGAATAATGTATCAGTCTACTGCTTTGGGTTCACGGGTCTTAATTTCGAGGTTCGTGGTTCAATGGGAGAGGTGATTCGGACTAGTAGTTGACTGTACTTCATCCTGTCTCAGGCTTTTCACACACTGGTATGCTACAAAAGGTGTGTTACTATACCTTAATGAGGAAAACACTCATTATATATACAGTACAGTATGTGTGATTGTTATTATGTTGTGGAATACTCTTGATGGGTTTATGGTCGACTTATTCTGTGAACTGCAAAAAGTACAGCAATATTTAGATATATTGTACTGTATACCAATCACTTCCAACCAATTTTGAATAAGTAATAACAACTGCTTAATTATAATTCCATATTTACTTTATTCATATTCAGACTACAGTACCGTACAGTATTATCTATAGTCTCGTTACTAGTAACCAAGATACTATAAACCGTCTTACCCAAACAATCATGTACAGTAGTACTGTACCTTCGTCTAGCCATTACCTTCCTTACAGTACGTGTTTATAATATTATACTGTAAAGTCACTCAAAAACTATCTCTACTTGGGGTCATCGATGAATTTCAGAATGAACACTGCGACTCCTGTTGTCTCAGTAGGGCTGTCAAATCCTTTGCCCATTGTGTCATATTGTCTAGACAAAAGTTTGTAAAGATAGTTTTTTAAAGCAACTGTACAGTGATTCTTTAAATTATGATTTGTAAATCTTTGAGATGTTACTTTGTAGCTTGTACAGACTACCCAGAACCCCAAACAAGGCAAGTGTAATAACAAGAACTGTCTGGCTACAGGGAAAATGCTGTTAACTAAGTACTGTACTGTACAGTGCAACCTCCATATAACAGACTTCTCTCTTCATATAATCTGTGAGGGGCGGCGGCTCATATCTCACGGAACTTCGATATAGTGGTCATTCATCTCTTTATAGTTCATGACGTAGACAGAGGTTTCACATCTCACTGAACTTCAATATAACACTTTCATCTCTGTACAGTCCGTTAATAGAGGTTTCACTGTACTGTATTGTATATACTACAGTAATAAATAAAACTGTATCCATATAAAACGAATTATAGCGTGTTTACTAATGCCTCAGCTCAGGTATTATAACTGTACCTCAGTTAGTTCTTCTTCAGCTAACACTTGGAATCGTGATGATGACACAAGCAACTCTTCATCAGTGGAGGCGCTCGTTACTGTTGTGTGATCATTTTCAGTTTCCTCTCTGGCCTTACAACGTCTACGTCTTGTACTATGTCGTCCCGATTCTCTTGCTTCACCACTTTTATATATTCCTTTTTTTGACTTTGAGGAAGTATCACTTAAATCTGTTTTGAAAATGTGAATGCTAATTAATATGTTAAACTCCAATTTATTATGAGCAAACTCTTCACAAGGAATCTTATAATATGTACTGTTCACATACAATAATATATCACCTCACAGTTTACGATAATCTTGAAATGACATAAAACTGTGATTAAAATTCAAACAGCCAGCATGCTTGGCTTCCCAGCTCCACTCTTCACACTGAACTACTGTAGCAGGTACAGCATTATGCCTTGTTCAGGGAACAGAAGGATTCCTGGTAACTCATAATGGGATATCATGCTTCAGTCCTACATTCATGGCTCATGGTCCTTTGATGAGTAACCTGAAAGATCTAAAAACCAGTCACGAGAGTTAATGAAAGCGCTCCAGGCCAAACTAACAAAGTCAGTAACTCTTGTAATATAAACATTAAACTAAACTTACTTTTGGGGAGGTGAAGGTTGAGGCTGAAGACCACAACCCTTAATGGCGTTTATTAAAATTTCTCTTAAGATGACCATGCCACAGAAGGGGTTTACCCTCTATGATGCCTCACTTTGTAGTTTGGTTGAGTGATCTTAATTACTCAAGTATTGAATTTATAAATGTATGATTTGGATGAACAAGACTTAAGACATGTAAATGAAAATTAATGAGTTCCCTTTAAGATGCCTGCTAATGTTATACTATGATTTTACAGCATGACCTGGGCAAAGAGAGAGAGGGGCATTTGCTATTTTTAGAAGATGAGGCTGAGAAATAAAAACATTTACAGGTATGTCTAAACTTGGAAATCATCCAAAGGGAATTAGATTCTGATGATCTCTGTTAACTGCTGGTACAGTTTATTATCTACCTAAAACATTATATCTTTCCCCTGTAATTCATTCCACATTTCCAGAGGAATATTCCAGGAACCAAAAAGTTCACTTAGATTCGTATGGAAGTTGTTTATGGCCAAATATTAGTCTGCAGAGTTGTGTCTAAAGAGTGGCAATCTCGACCCTGGGGTAATACATCAATAGAGAATGATAAAGTTGGCGATGGATATTTTCCCCAACCACCAAAAACTGTATTGTTACCGTTAAACATAGCCTCATGAAAGGAAATATAAAGTATTGCAACTAATCCATTTTTTTTTTGCCTTAACTTCAAGACATCAACGTGCAAAAAGAATTTACTCAGAGAAATAACTTGAGGCTGAGACTAGCTTGCCAATAACTTCTGCAGTGTCTGTGAGAGACTCAACACCACACAGTTATGTCCCTGACGAGTAAACATAAATTCTGTATATTGGGAGTTGTTCTACCTTGATTATGGTACAGTACTCTAAGGCAAGTATAATATAATACTAAAATCTCTGTTTGTGTTAATCAGGACTTTTTTCAAGTTTACTACAAAACACATCACAGAAAGATTGAACTTCCTTTCTGTATGTCTTCCTCTTTTTTTGTATTGATTGATATAAGTTTAACCAATCATCCAGAGATAAGTTTTCTTTCAGATAACATCAACCTTAAGTCCAGAATGGTACACTATGAAGTGAAGTGATTGAAGTTGGTACATAGCCTTGACTAACTGCAAAGTATGTGGGTTTAATATTACAACTGACCAATAGAACTGTCTGCTATTACCCAATATCCCATTACACATTTACTCAATTTTTCTTTTCAACAACACCTACAGTACACCTCTCTCACTACCTGGATATACAGACATTCATTTTCACTACTGCTAAATGAACTTGTCCATCTACCTCAATAATACCAAAATGCTTCAATACAACTTTTTCATCTCCTTATAAACATCTATCTGCAGGTAAACCTCTATTTAACGTACTATATTGAGGGAAAAATGAGTTATATCGAGGGTCCATTACGTGTGAAAACTTCATCAAACGGATTATATGGAGAGAGAATTCCGTTATATGGAGGTTTCACTGTATTGAACTTGCTACCTTCATATAATTTCCTCACATAACAAGTTCCTATTTTGAGGATGTGTCTTATGTTGGCTCATTCTTAAGCTTTCCAGACTGATGTTTATTATCCAAGGCTTTGTTCTGCTCTGAGAGCATGTGCTAGCTCTCAGTGGCTCACCATCCACATACACTGGACATAATGCAGTTAAGACACGATTCCAACAATCTGTCTACAACACGGATATAAAATGAATTGCCCAAAAATGACTAAAAGAATTTATTTTCAGCTACCATTACAGTCGGTACGAGGGGAAGGTTGCTCAGCCGGACAGTCCATCTTGTCACCAGAGAGATGGGTTGTAAGAGCCCCACTGTCAGTTGTATCATCACCAGGAGAACATGAAGATGTTGTGACCTCAAAGGGCAGTGTAGTGGCAGACAGAGCAACAGCACGGTCAGGAAATGACACAGGATTGGGTAATGCTTCTCCTACCTTCATCCAATCCACCTGTGAAAGAAAAAAATATGAGAATAATATACTGTATTCAACTGTATATAGAAATTGGTGACAAATCTATTATCATTCTTTTAAACTGTCATCCAATCGGTTGACGACCGACACGATTATGGTCTGATAGTTCCTGTACGTACATTGCACTAAGTTATATCATGAATTATCATAAGCAAAGCACAGAGTGTAAAAGGTAATAGCATGATTCTTGTATGCAATACGAAATTGCATTACATCATAAGACCCTTGTGTAATGGCAAAAGGAAAAACAAAAAGTGCCAACTCTTTGTTCTCCCCCAGATGTGAAATTACAGTTAGTGTACACTAAAGCATTATGAAATGTATTTGGACTATTTGGTAGTGATGGAGTCTGGTTGGTGACTGGAGGAGGAGTGTGGATGGTGACCACAGCATGAAGAGGTGTGAGCTGAGGTAAAGAAACAGGTAGTGTTATGATGTAAAGAAATCACAATGTGTGGAAAAGAAGTGCCTGAAGAGGGCTGACTGGGTCTGCTAAGGTGGTATAGACATAAAGATAACACGAATAATAATGTTGGCAAATGAAAGAATAATTCAGAGGCTGGATGGTAGGAGAGTGAGAACTACAATGAGTAAATGTTTTTAACTTGCCTTAGACCTCAGTATGTGAACCTGTGGTAGAACATGAGAGCCACAGGCACACTGGCTGCCTGATACAAAGTTGAATGATCCAATTCGAGCCTGACAGCCTGGACAATGTATCTTCCCTTTGGTCCAGGAACTCTGTAAATGATCAGTTCATATCAATACATAAAAAGTGGGGAATAATCTTGAAAACACATTTTATAATAAAGACAGTGAGGAGCCATCAATTAAAGATCCAGTACTGTACATGATAAAGGTTGCAAGGTTTTCCCAATGGAAGGCGATGTGTGACCAGAAGCTATCTAATGGCTACGCCACTCCCTGATGTCAACGCCTGCATAAATATTATGGATAGATACATTTTAGAGCGTGTACCAGCCCTGACATGAGACTTACCTCATTTATTACAGTAAGTATGAAGTCCGGGAAAGATTCCTCGGACAAATATAGGCAACTGTGATGGTCTACTGATGTACAGCCTCCACCATCAATATTTTCCTCTGAAAACATGTAAGAACACCATTAAAAACTTGGTTTAAAATTACAGTCACTCAAACAACAATCTTTACAAAATTGTGTTGAGAAAATATCACACAGTGGATAAAGCATTTTGACAACCCTGCCAAAATTAATCGACACCCCCCCCCGAGATAGTTTTTGAGTGACTGTACAATACGTTATACATCACCCAAATGTACTGATTTGAAAACTTAGTCAACAACCTTAAATATTTAAAAATTAATCAGTTATTCCAATGATTTCAAATCTTGTTACCCTTGTAAAGTTATCATTACGGCTTAATTAATTTTTAATTGCAATTTACGGAACAAAATCTCCATGTGGTATAATGAAAACAACAGAATATTATGTTATTCTTTTCTTAAATGAAATAAAACCTTTATTTAATGGCGAGGAAGGTCTGCTATAACAAGGGTTCATTAGATGTGAAACCTCTAATGAATGAACTATATAGAGATGAAAGTCTGTTATATCGAGGATCCATTAGATGTGAAACCCTCCACCTAACAGACTAATGGAGATAATTCTGTCAAATGGAGGTTACACAGTATCCAAAATGTTAGAAAAACCATTAAGTAAAACTGACGTGTATCATGGTAGTCCTGGCTGTGGGCGTCAAGAAGGCAAAATTCATCTTTAGACAGCAGCAGTTTGCGGCACTTCCTGCACCTCACCCGCTCACTCTCTGCCATGCTTCTAAATATACCTATAAGAAAAAGATGAAGTTAACAGTAAAACTTTAATTTTTATAAGTCCAATGTGGCAAAGAATTGACAATAAAGACGAAATGTGTTTTGGTGCAAGAACTGACTGTATTCTTGCATCCACAAAAAACGCTGTTTCAAGATACAGACTTTCCTCGACTTACGACGGGGTTCCGTCCCGACGACCAAGTCGTAAGTCGAAGAGGCAAAAATAATACAGCTCCTCCCAGACTTACGACCTACTCGACTTACGACCTGCCTCAGTCGTACCAAAAATTTTTCAAATTACGTTTTTTCGAGTCCCAACATCAGTAGAGAGAGAAAATTTTCGTTTGTAATTCCCTTTAAAATGGCTGGCAAGCGTAAAAGTGAGAGTTTTGTGGTGCTGAGAAGAAAAAGAGACACCCATTTTAGATTTTCTATGTACAGTATTATTTAAGCATTTTCGACTTAAGACCTGGATTTGGGTCTCTAACCCCGTCGTAAGTCGGGGAGGAGCTGTACATAGGAATTTCTAAAATGGGTGTCTCTTTTTCTTCTCGGCACCACAAAACTCTCACTTTTACACTTGCCAGCCATTTTAAAGGGAATTACAAACGAAAATTTTATCAGTACACGCGCGATCACTAATGTCGGGACTCGAAAATATGTAATGTGAAAAATATTTTTTACGACCATGGCCGTATGTCTGGTCTTTAATAGTCTGTGGTCTGTAATAGTCTGTGGTCTTTAATAGTCTGTGGTCTGTAATAGTCTGTGGTCTTTAATAGTCTGTGGTCTGTAATACTGAAAATTGGAAACCTACGGACAGCCAATGGACGAATATTAACCCAATTCCATAAATTATTTCTAATGCTATGTTCTTCACCTTTACTGTCCAATTTATAAAGAGCTGATATATATATAGTAAGTTCTTTCTGTTTAGTATACCGGGGAGGTTAGGTTAGGTTAGGTTAGGTTTGCATGGTTTGTTAGGTTAGGTTAGGTTAGGTTAGGTTAGGTTTGCATGGTTTGTTAGGTTAGGTTAGGTTAGGTTTGCTTGGTTTCTTAGGTTAGGTCTGTTCTTACCCGCTAATGTTAAGTAGCGTTTATTTTTAAAATATTAATTTTTTAACATCTTTCCACAAACTACAACAGTGTCCACTATAATATAACATTGAAAATCCGGCGTTTTTATAATTGTTCTCAATCAATTCGGTTGCGGGTTAGTCCTTCACCTCAACTACCTGGACAATAACTTTAAACTATCACCAAAAGCTGTGGTGCCTCTACCTCCAGACCTAAGGCTGTGACAGACTACACCAGTAACCAGGTAAAAACACTTTATTAAACATTTCCCTTAATAATGCTTTATAAGAGGCCAATACAAAACTGACCTCATTCACCTATCAACCAATTACCTTTGATTATATCTGCAGTTTACACACCTGTATCTCTTAATTACTGCACAAGGTCGAGTTTTATTTGAGCCTCGAGTCTGTGGTCCGAGGCCGAGGCCGAGTGTTATGTGTGACGTCATCGTCGTCAGTTGGATCCGGATCCCTGCCTCTCGGTCGTGACGTCATACACCCACTCTACACTAGTACATACA
Organism: Homarus americanus; assembly: GCF_018991925.1. Taxonomy (NCBI): domain Eukaryota; kingdom Metazoa; phylum Arthropoda; class Malacostraca; order Decapoda; family Nephropidae; genus Homarus; species Homarus americanus. The sequence goes on along the minus strand of NW_024741901.1, from coordinate 22,869,667 downwards.
GTGCTGCATACTAGCCCACCAGGGGACAGGTCAATGACCCACATCGGAGCCTGGTGGCGAAAATATAATAATAATAATAATAATAATAATAATAATAATAATATAATAATAATAACAATAATAGACCCTGCTGCTGTAAGTCATCGTGACCAGGCCCCAGGTTGGTGATCTGTCTCTCTGCCTCATTAACACACAACTGTAGGTCTCAATTGTTTCTCTTACCTGGACAACACAACATACATAATGTATATCGTTTCTCACTCTTGATTTTTTTTTGTATTTATTTATGGTTATCATTATCATTATTTTGTTTTTATTAATTTGCTATTAATTTTATTAATTGTTGTAATAATAATAATACGAGATATTATTATTATTCATTATTATATTTTCGCCCCCCAGGTCCTGATGTGGGTCAGTGACCTGTGCCGGGTCAGACTAATTACCCAAATGTAGCCGCAATGAAGTCAAATGATGATCCTTCAAGAATAAATTGAACTGCCAATCACTTCTCGACTGGTATTTGGTGTCACAGTCACAAAAAATTGGTAAACTTAATTTAATCTGAGTTAATAGATCGAGTGCATGTACCTAACCTAACACACCTCAGATTAAATTAAGTTTACCAATTTTCTGTGACTTTATGACACCAAATAATAATCAAGAAGTGATTCACAGCCTGATTTATTCTTGTAGGATCATTATTTGACTTCATTGCGGCTACATTTGGGTAATTACTTGTTCCCTCGGTACATGCACGCGATCTATTAACTCAGATTTAAGTAAGTTTTCCAATTTTTTGTGACTTTGTGACACCAAAAACTAGTCGAGAAGTGATTGGCAGTCCGATTTATTCATGTAGGCCCATTATTTGACTTCATTGCGGCTACATTTGGGTAATTAGTCGGACCGCCTGTGCCCGGGTGGGCTAATCCCCGTAAAAAAATAAATACGTAAATAAAAAATAAATTAGGTTATGATTCGTTTTAGGTTGACCACGGAAGTTAATTTTCCTATTCATATATTTTGTTTCAATATTTTAACTGATATGACCTCCCCCAATTACCAACAATATTGATTGTTCAAAGTGGGCAGGGCTTTGAAGTAGAAGGAAAATGTGGGACAGAATATTAAAAGGAACACAAATAAACATTTTAAAACCTTACCTTACCTTTCCTAATTTAAAAAATCCTAAAAACATAGAAGCCTTACCTTAATCACATTTTCGGTGTTAAGTATGTGGTGTTTCCTGTGTTCAGATGAGGGACCCATAAACTCAAAAGCAGTTTTCAAGCTTTTTACAAGTTAGGAAAGGCTAGGTAAGATTTTTAAAGTTTTGTTTACTTTTACTTTTATCCTCTTTGCTACTGATCGGCTCATTAGCCGCTTGGACAGTCAGTCATGTCTCTGATAGGCGCTGTTGGCAGATACTGGGCATGCACTGTCTCCTGAATATATATGAACCTGCTCTAGTGTTGGTCAAGTCTGGCCTTGAATGAGCTCACACTCGGTGCCATCACAACACTCTTCAGCAGATTGTACCAAGAGTTCACAACTCTCACAACAAAAATTTGCCCTCACAGTTTTTTGGACTTGTGTCTTCTTCAACCTTGAGCTGTGACCTCTTGTGGGGCAGACGTCTGCTAGCTCCAGGTGTTCTTTTGAGTATTTTACATCTACTTATGATAGGTTTATGATTTATTACTACTTCAACGGCTTCGGACACAGTAGATGCGCTTCGCTGAACTTCCGTTTCTTGTAAACAAACTCGCAGGTAGACAACATACAAACTAATGGTGGTACCAATGGTAATTTGGATATAGACCACACAAGCAATTACGGTAATACTTCCAGCAATTTTTGAGGCTTTACTAAAATTTGTACAGTACAGTATTTATAGTACAGTACTGTACAGTATGTTGTATCCCCATTTATCCCGAGTTTAACAATAAGTTCACTTAACTTTAGGTTTTTTCAGGAACACAACCCCTTTGTTAAATTAGGGATACCTGTAATATTGTGGTTTTCTTGTCATTGGGAACCAAACCCTCTTTTTTCCTATTAATTATGTTACTGGTGTGCCAAAAGTTTGATACCCTGTACAGTATTCAAATTGTTTTCAAGGAACCTAAACCATCCAGATAGTGAGGGACGCCTGTCATGTCATACTACCTTACTTCTGGCACCTGCACTTTCAGCTAATTCATAAAAGGAGACAAATTCTGAACTGTCAAAGTTTGGAAATGATGACTGTGGTCACTGCTGCTGCCACAACACCCTCCTAGCTGATGACTGTGGTCACTGCTGCTGCCACAACACCCTCCTAGCTGATGACTGTGGTCACTGCTGCTGCCACAACACCCTCCTAGCTGATGACTGTGGTCACTGCTGCTACAACACCCTCTAGCTGATGACTGTGGTCACTGCTGCTGCCACAACAACACTGCTGCTGCCTCCTAGCTGATGACTGTGGTCACTGCTGCTGCCTACCCTCCTAGCTGATGACTGTGGTCACTGCTGCTGCCACAACACCCTCCTAGCTGATGGCTGTGGTCACTGCTGCTGCCACAACACCCTCCTAGCTGATGACTGTGGTCACTGCTGCTGCCACAACACCCTCCTAGCTGATGACTGTGGTCACTGCTGCTGCCACAACACCCTCCTAGCTGATGACTGTGGTCACTGCTGCTGCCACAACACCCTCCTAGCTGATGACTGTGGTCACTGCTGCTGCCACAACACCCTCCTAGCTGATGACTGCATGACAGTGATGACACTAAAGAATTTTTGTTGTGTGGTGCACATACACCTGTACTCTTAGTTACACTACATGTATGTATTATGGTTTCAAGTATAAATTTATGCATATAAATACAGTTGGAGGCTGGTAGATGGTGGGGGGGGGGATTACTACTGTTATTCTGTAAAAATTCTATACAGCAAAAGGTTTGGTGCAGAGCTTTGTAAAGAGTTGAGGCTACTGTATCATGATTTGTCCCCCTTATAGTACAACACAGTTGGCTCATACACCATCAATGCAATACACATTAAAAATAACTTGTATATACAGTATAGTAGTTTTATTTTAATGTGAAAAACATAAAATCATTACAATAAGAATGGTCTTTGGCATTATCTAATGGAATGAATATAACTTTGTATATAAAATATTAAGATAAAATGTGCTTTTAAGATGTTTAGTAAGAAACGTTCAACACCAGAGAAACAAAGTTACTGTATCATGGAAGTCAGCTTGAGACTCCTGCTGATACAATTAATGGTTTAACATAATAAAATCAGACAAACAAGTCTTGTTTCACAAAGGTGTACAAGATAGTGACTATACATCTCACCTTTGTTACACTCTGCTTCATGAAAAACTAGCAAATTTCCTATACATGAGAAGATCTCTGTTGGCTGGTGGTTGAGATCCTTTTGATGCCATGGAAACATAACCATTATAGAGGTCTCTTGAGCGGCGACCAACAGTAGGGGGATCTGTCTCTACTGAAGAGTCTAAACAAAAACTGGAGCGTTGAATGAGCACCAAGGGAGCTGTAAAAAAAGATATAATTATTGTAAAATGATCCAGAACAAGTTGGTAATAATTCCAGTACTGTTCAGAAATCCTATCGTAAGGCCGAGAGCTCATAATTAAGCATATGTACACCAAATGCACACAAATGGCCATTTTCTGTATACATTTGAAGCAGTAAGTCCGAAGAAAAATTCTGAATCTCGGGTATTACTTTTAAGTATACTAACAAATTGATTCGTCAAACTCAAATACACATAACTGAAAGGATTAATGATACGTTCATTCAATTATCCTAAGATTATAGATTATCTTTACCAATTAAACACACTAGTTTTCATTTTCCAGAAAAAAAGGCATTTATTGTCCCGAGGACAACTGATCTTGCATTTCAGTATGTGAGGTCAAAACATAAATTTTGTTCAAATTTCAAACAAAGGCGCTCCTTCACATGTTGGTTAAAGATCAGGGATTAAACCTCTTAAAATTTGAGTAATTAGTGTTAATTAATGATCCTTTAAATTAATCCTTAGACTCCGCCATTTACAGTGTGAGAAGCCGGCTCACTGCTGTATGTATGTACAGTACAGTACGTGCAATAAACAAACAATTTATAATTTAAAAACTTGTTTTATTCTTACAAAACTAAATACTGTACATGCATAAAGAAGAAACACAACACAACAAAAATAATTTACATACAAGAGTAATAACTAAACCTGGTACAGTACGCCCGGATAATTCACGGATTTTTATTTTGCGGTCCTCTATCATTCGCGGATGACACCCTGGATGTACCCAAGAATGTCTAAGAGTAGTTTTAAAGTTGCTGGCATTTTTGTGGCCAGGACAGGGAGCCATTCATTCTGGAAACAGTAATTTCCTTTACCTGTATTGTAGATATGTGTGTGTGTGTGTGTAGACACACACACACAAAATACTGTACATACAAATTAATAATAATGGGAAAATCCTCTCACAAATAATTAATAAATTTATTAAAAATGTTGAGTCTACCCTCAACTCCATTCCGTGCTTTGTTATTAATAAAGCACGGAGTGCACTTGAGGGTAGACTCAATAGTTTTAATAAATATTTGTCTGATTATTTGTGAGAGGATTTTCCCATTATTATTTATTTGCATGTATTTTGTGTGTGTGTGTCTTCACACACACACACACACACACACTGTATATACAGTATAGGTAAAAGTAATAATTGTCCTAAGGGCAAATACAAAGGGAATATACATTTCTTTGTACACAAGTAAAAATGCACCCCCGTCAGCAAATGTTATTTGCGGATTTGGCAATTCACGGCCATTTTGAGAACCTAATCCCCGCGAATTTGAAGGGCCTACTGCACAGTGAAACCTCCATATAACAGACTTGCCTCTCCATATAATGGACTTTTATCTCAACAGTATATAGTTAGTTAGATGGAGGTTTCACATCTAATGGACCCTTGATATAATGAACTTTCTTCTCTATATTGTCCGTTAAACAGAGGTTTCACTGAATACTGTACTGCAGTTAGATCACAGGTATTACATTATTTGTGGAGAGTTAAGGCTTATATCAACACCTACCACACCTTAAAAAAAAATATATATATATATATATATATATATATATATATATATATATATATATATATATATATATATATATATATATATATATATATATATATATATATATATATATATATATATATATATATAATTGAACCAATTATTGTTTCTCTGATGAACACGTTTTTGTTAATAATAATAAAAGGTTATATTCTGAATAAGAATCTTACTTTAATTAAGAAATACACATTGGCTCACCTGCAGGTCCAGTACTTTGGTTCATCTTGATCACCGGACAACTTGTTGTTTTGTAAATCTGTTCATACCTGCAATATTAAATACTACACAGTTATTCAGGAATATAATTCTTCTATAATTTATATGTACTTATAGACCTTTTAGTAAGTATTTGTGAAAAAAACACCTATGATAGAAGAAAATTTTCAAAGAAGAGTCCCAGAAGTGTGGAACAGTGTACAGCAGCCAGTCAGAGTAAGAGGGGATGTGAGAACAATCTGAAGTAGACAGGTGGAGAGCAGTAACATGATGAGGACTAAAATATGGACAAGGTAAGAAGTTCTCGATAATAATGACATCAGGTGGCTGTGTGCACTGAATATAAAGGCAATAATAATAACAGCTAGAAATACGTAAGAACTACTAATGGAGCGTTCACACGGAGATCTTTAAAAAATTCAATTAACAGCACGAGAGTTTACGTACACATTTTCAGTTTATGAGCACCAATTGTCAAGTTTGGGCAAAATTCTGTGAGAAACAAAAGAAGAATTTATTCTATCAAACTACTGTGTAATAATTATAATCATCAACACCGATTACTCAGCATGTCCAGGTATTTATTTTATTCACAAATAATCCCATCCAGAGTTACACCGAACAGATGATCTCTTTTGTTTTGATTGGTGCCCGTATTCTTCTGCAATGGACCGACGCCGTGCTCCGTTAGGCGTGTAGGGTAACCTGGAGCTGGCAATACAAACCTTAAAGACTCATTAATAACATGTAACAAACTTGCCTCTTATAGATACTATTGTCGGCTCTCGATGGTTCGTGGAGGTAGTCCCCGTACGTCTCGGTCATGGGCGGGAAGAAGGACACCAGGGAGAGGCTTGGACTGTTATCACCGTCGTCGTCACTTGCGGTGGTAACCACAGACAGTTCATCCTCGTCACTTGCTTCGCTCTCGGTTGAACTAGAAACGAACGAGTGATCCTAGAATCACTTTTTTGTGGAGCTCACAGCCAGGCAGCTCCTTATAACACAGCTGCAAACTGAGGGTATTCTATCTACAGTACTCTGAAACATTCCCACTCAATCAGCCCTCAGAATACATCAATCATCCCCTTTTACAGGCTAAGTCTACACCATTCAACACTACTTCTTGTCATTACAATGTCTCTTACCATATTGTTGGTTGAATATTGGTAGTAAACCTGCCTCGCACAACTGCATCCCAGGTTCAATCCTGGATCAGATGTGAGATGGGTGACATCCAATGAGACCCTACCAAATATTGCGGGTTTCCTCCGGGTACTAACACAGGACAAACTCATCAGGAATAATGGAGAAAATAAATAAGTTCTTTTTCCTTACCCTGTCTAAGGGAAAAGTAATTACAAGATCAACTCCATATTTCTGGTTAATGTCTTCTGCCAGGTGGCCCCTCATAGTTGAGAACCAGCTAGACAAGGGAGGAAGTGGTGGTGTTAGGAAAAGCTCCAGAATTACTGTACTTTAAACTGTGAGTATGATTGTTATTTCTATACAGAGAGTCGAGTCCGAGTTACTAAAGTTAGACTTCTGAACACTCAGATGTGCAACCCAGACAACGCATTATCCAAGAGGCTGAAAAAAAAATATAAACGACAAAGAGAAATCTACTCTTTGCTCTGTGTATTTGTTTATATAATTATTACATCTTTATTACCACTTTATAACCTCACCTGGTACCACTCGATGTAGTGGAGGATGTAGAGGCTTGACCCGTCATGCCTGGGTTTTTTTGTGAGGAAGAGGTGGAACTCTGGTTACGCGACAATTCTTCCTGACGTTTCCCAGGGCGACGACGAACACTGAATGGACTTTCATCGGTGGTAAAGTTTGGCATGTAGTCTCTATAAAACAAGTCGTGGGAGGTAGTTATTCTCAAGAAGCACGAGAAGAAAATACCAGACTGAATTATACTGTACAAACCCACTTTATGGGCAAAGAAATGACCGAGTTAGCTAGTTATGCACCTTAGTTGTTGAAGTGCAGTACTGTATTAACATTATTACCCCACCAGATCACTCCTGGCACAGTCTACCTCCCCAGTCACACCAGGTTTATGAAGCAAGTTCTGAGTCTGACCCTGGTCTTGTGGCTGCTTTAATCCCTTCATTATGGGGGATGCCACTTTGAATATTTTATTTGGCGAAAGTCAGATCTTATTCAGCTCAGATGCAACCCTATACACAAGGGGCTAAAGTAACAGACAGGAACAAACACCTATAGTCATCAATACCTTATCAGGTGGATCTCCTCCTTATTATCACATACCTCACAGAGTGGCTCATGTGATAACTAAACAATTCTGATAAAATGCAGAATTCCGAAGGTCGATGGTGGTCAGTATACAAATCAATCTGAAGATCAAGATTGTCAATAGTTAAAATTGATGAAACTTATATATTTATAATGATAGATATAGCAGTTTTTTAATACATGAGAAAGAAGTCAATTACTTTACAAAACAGAAACTAAAAAAGCTATTGTTAATAACGTACCTTTGGTTCTCCTGATGAAACAGGCAAGAGGAGCGATACAGATTTTCTGGCTTGTTCAACTGGCACCGGCAGAGTCTCCATCACATCTGAGTCCCACCACTGACTTGTACTCCGACTAAATATAAGAAGAAATGAAAGTTTACAATAGAGAGAACAATTTACTCTCTACATATTCCAACTGGAGAATTACACATCTATAAGAGAAGAGAGAAATAGGTTAAAATGCAGTGCCACAATAGCCCAACACATACTGTTAGGTCACTACTGTTGCTTTTGAGAAATAAAACACCAACAATTATTATTATACAACTATAATTATATGAAAACTTAATACAAATGAAAGTGCAGCAGCTTAAAGGAATGACAGATGTAAACCATACTTGTTCTAAAGCTAAACTATCCTGTACAGTACTGTTCTTAGCTATTAAATTACCTCAACAGTTTAAGCTACTGTTTTGTAACAGTAAATAACAAACCAAACTGCTACAAAGAAAGGGAGACTGATAATACTTAATTATTGTAAATGAACACTTCAAGAGTTCATGCTTCCTAAGTACAGGTACAACAAAATCTTAAGAGTGATGACGGTACCTGTGACAAGGGCGCACCCCTCGTGTCAGTGTGTGGTGAAGGAGGTAGTCCGAGGATAACTCCCAGATGGGGACTGGTTCTTCACGAGGAATATACACACCCAGGAACAAATTTATTGCATTCTGCTTCTCAGTATCTGTAAGAAAGAATGAACATTTCTTTCAAATTTTACTTCGTAAGATTATATAAAAAATGAAGGGCTGATTCTAAAATTTAATTACATGATGAGTAAAGACTGAGTAAAGGGCTGCAGGCCCTGCTAGCCTCTAGACTATTGGCCCATATTCCTTCAGCTATGGCCAATGATGTGGTAGAGGGGTTACTCCCCATTGAAACCAATCCCCTTTTTCCATAAGCCCAAAGAAATATATTCACAGGTTCACCATTTGCACACCTCAGCACACAACCCCCCCATCAATACCAAAGGTCTCATGTATTATCTATTATCATAACAAACACAACATTGTAAGTGTAGAAAAAAATTATTCCACAATGAACTGTAACATAATTTACCAGAGAAAGTGTTGCTGTAGTATCTGGATAATGTTTGCATGATATCATTTCCCTGGCTCGTCCACGGGGCGGTGCGTCGGTAAGTTTTGATCCTGTGAACCAGCTGAGACCCTCCGTACTGTAGGGCAAGGGTGTCTCCGTGGTCCTCGTACATTTCTTCCAGCATACGGACACAGTCGCTGTCAAACTCCAATGCAGGACGTTCAAGGACTCCAAGTGAATACAACTGAAATTATTTAAAAAGTTAGAAAATACCAAAACCTCATCTATAATCTGGATAAAAATGAATGTGAATGTGTGCAGTCATCGTCCCTGAACTCTTAATTCTCCACAAAGGTTGACACAGTCCCCCTGACAACAATTGACAAGCCTCATTAATGCCAAGTATATAAGCTTGAGTTATCACAGAGACCTGTGGTACAATGTAAGTGAAAGTGAGTTCCATTGGTCTGATGACCTATGAGGGAGTGTTGATACAGTACAGTAAAACTTCCATTAAATGGATATCAACCTAACAGATGTAATCCACTGAATGGAGGTTACACCTCTAACAAACCTCAATATAATGGACTACACTCTCCCTATAGTTTGTTAAAGAGAGGACTCATAGTACTGTACACTACAAACTAAGACAATAATGCACAAAGAGGATGTGTGGGTAGCACCTCACTCAAACACCCACACATCTCCAAGTATAAATTTAAGGACTCATTACAGCTGGGTAGACTGAGGGTGCCTTAGGCTTGAACCAGCAACCCTCAGAACAGGAAATGAGTTCATAGGGAAAAAGTGTTTAGTGTAGTATGCTTATAATGCCGTCAACACCAGATTTAATATATTATACAAGCTACAGGTCATTCTGGTGAGTGTGAGATGGTATTCCTTCATGTTTTTCACACAGGCAAGATTGATAATGCTATGCCCAACTATGTAAGAACAAAGTTTAACCTATTATAAAATACATTTTTAGGGTAAAAAGTAAGTAGGTACAGTAATATATTGTATTGTATGAATCCAATTGCTGATACAGTAATACAATCTATTATTAACTACAAGTGTAAATACAGTGAATACAGTAATTGATATTTTCATCTATTCAAAATGTTGAGATTTGAGACTACCTGCACAGTACAGTACAGTATTATATTTTAATTCTCTGAAACTAAAATGCATTTAAAACTTTTATAACCTTCTCAGTAACAAAGTTTTAATATTAACAATGGCAATACAGTATATATACCTGTACTGTACAGTACTGCTAACCTGGAATGCAAGGGCACATTTTCCAAGGCAGAACTGGGCGGTGTTTGTCCGGTCAAGACAATCAACGCAGTTTACCCGTACAACTCCTGTTTGCATCCGGCCGTGACGTTCAGTTAGCGTGAAATTTCTTTGGGAAATAAACACGGTAAAATCAACGTTTCTCCTTCATATTTAGTATTCAATAACATGTATTTTGATCCTTAAAATAAATAAACTTTGCAGATGGTCCTCAAGTAGACTACTCTGAATCAAGGGTTACAGTACTCTCCTAGAAAAGGCCACAACAGCACAGTAAAGTACTGTATATAGTGAAACCATATGATTGACTTCACTCTCCACATAATCAATTCGATGGGAGCTTCCACATGTAACAGACCCTCTATATAATGGATTTTCATCTTATATTCATTATATGTTTTTTTTATACATCTAATGGACCCTCAATATAAGACTTTTCTCTTCTATAGTCTGTTAAATAGAGGCTTCACTGTAATACCCCTAATTAAACACAATATTCACCCCCAAAAAGTTCAAAACAGTACCTGCGGGAACCGAAGTTATAATTGCCCTGCGTGCTAGTCCTCTCCATGTGACGGTAATGTGTGTTAGGGTTGAGATGGTGACTGTAGTATGGGGGAGCACTCTGGAAGATGCCCGTCTTCTTTACTGCCCTATAAGCAATATCAGACAGCCGACTCATCACATTCTCGTCTTTCCTGAGGGACGATCATACACATTAGGTCTTTTTCTGAAGATTTTTGTGATGAATATATTGGGATCCCATTCATAAGTGCAGGAGTTCATAACTTGGGGACTGCCTGTATTTTTTAAAACTTTATAATTTCCTTTAGTCTACTTTCATCTATTCCCATATTCAACCACAAGTTGTTTTTTTTACTTTATGCATTTTACAAGAAGAGAGAGTACGGTATCAGTAAAGTTTCTGAAATTTACCAAAATCTTGGAATGCCTTATTCACTCACCCAATTTTCCGAGGCAGTAACACAATATTTATACGTGATCTCTCAAAAGTGTCCTATACAGCATATGCCAGTCTGTTACCTGAGTTACTGAAGTCTCCACAAATCTTGAATGGTGAAGAGGATGCATGCAAGTTACTGGTTCACTCATAGTTTCTGCACTAATGTGTTATACAAAACACAGTAAAACACAAGAGTAAAATCTGAATTACTCCTCAGTGGGTTCAATGATTGTCTAATATATTACCAGATGATAAACTTTCTTATTTTTACTTACTGTTTGTTGATACGAGCCATATCAACAGCTACATATTGGATGTGGTGCTGTGGAGGAAGAGTGATGTTCAGTTGGTCGATGAGACGACAATAATCTGTGTTGAGGATGGATTCATGAGGCCGACGCTCTCGTCTCTTCACAAGGTTTAAGATGATGATGGGCGACCCAAACCTCCGCAGTAGTTCGTTAAAATGCTTCCCTGGGGTATGAGAAATCCATTTATATATCACCAGCATAAAATATGGTTTAATATGTTGATGAACTTTATCTCATCTATATATTTATTTCTTTAGGGAGAAAAATGAGAAAATCCTCAAACATTTCTATCAACCACAAACTTAGTCCAGTCTACTCAATCGGTTTATACCATATAATACCACAGAGTTCATGCACCCAATACAGTACATACCAGAAACAGTAGGAAAATGATAACTAGCATATTACCGACTATACAAATATTGGTACAGTTTATGGGGATGCCAGTTAACTGTTGTTTTTCTCAAGCTCTAAATATTGTGTACGGTCTCTCCTCGACTTACGACAACCCGGACATACTACGGCCATGGTCGTATAAAGTATTTTTCACATTACGTATTTTCAAGTACCGATGTTAGTGATCGCGCTGTGTACTGACAAAATTTTCGTTTGTAATTCCCTTTAAAATGGCTGGCAAGTGTAAAAGTGAAAGTTCTCGTGGTGCTGAGAAGAAAAAGAGACACCCATTTTAGAATTTCTATGTATTATTTTCTACTTACGACCTGGTCGTCGGGACGGAACCCCGTCGTAAGTCGAGGAGAGACTGTACACTGGTGTCACTTCTGTGCATTTTCATACATTGTTCTCTCTATTTCATTACCACAGCACAATGGCATTCTACAAAAAACTCACCTGCAGTTTCTGCAAATGGATCCATTACATCAAAAGTAATAGGTGGTTTTGGTACCATCTTGCTCACATCTTGTGACCAGTGGGATGGTATGGAACCTCGAATCTGTAAATAGTATATAATACCTTTTATTATAAAAACAGGATAGATTTAAATTATTGCTAATTACATTACCACTATCATTAAGAATTATCCATTTTTATTTATGAAAAGAGCCAAGGTTCAAATACAGTATTATAGTGGAGATTATGACAGGATGAGGGAGGAAATAAGGGGTGTTCATTGGCCTGGCTTGTTGAGAAATAAGAACACAGATACTACACTGAATATCATAGCCACTAAAGTGAAATATTTGATTGATAAATATATACCCAAGACCAAACCCAGTGGCTCCAGGAATACAAGGAGACCACTACACATGAACCATGCGGCGGTTGTGAATCTCGTTCTCATGAAAATAATATAAATGGCAACAACTCGTAGTTAATACAAGGTGGGATTTAACTTAAATGGTTCTTAAGGACTTTCATACCGTGTCTACGGCAACTCTACACTCAAAATAAAACTTAAACACAGTACCTGTTCTATATTTTGAATATTTAAAATACTGTAAGGAGAAACTGAGGTGTTTGGTTCACATACCTGAACAAATGAGGTAAATCTGCCCATAAGAAGAGAAGTTACATGGGCATCACACACCAGCTGTTCTGTCTCAACTTCATTAGCTACATCACCCTGAAAACCATCACAGATGTATTAACATAATATCCTCTGTACATTTATACTTGTAGTATTAATATAATATCCTCTGTACACTATACTTGTATTAATATAATATCCTCTGTACACTATACTTGTATTAATATAATATCCTCTACACTAACAATAAACAGTATTTATGTCTCTTTTCAATGATAACATAATCATGGTGAGTAAAGTATAATGTGTGTCCCTTGGCCTTGTTTAATTACACAAGGAGGCAGCAGATTGGTCGACACTACTTAATCACCCTTCACTTCCCAACAGTTGGGTGTACTGGGTATGACTCTGTATCCCTTAGGAAAATACTGTACTGTACACCCTTACAAGTAAGTTATGGAATTAAAAAATATAAAACATCTGGGTAACCTGCTTTTGAGAGAGGATTCACTGGCAATTTGCATACAGCATATCACCTTCAAAATATAAATACAGTAATAAATAAAAAACTTGAGTTCTCTCACCTCAAAGTTGGCTCCTCGTTTAAGAAATCTTGTGCCAGCATAACGACAAGATCTCCTTGCAATCAAAGTCAAAAAGAAAGATCGTCCGTATACGGATATGTTGCTCTGAAAAGAACAAAAAATAAGAGTTTGAAAACCATATTGTAACTTATCATGATATTAATATTATACTATGACACAAGGACACACAAAGCCATCATTTTATTTCTTCTTTATACTCAAGTTACTGAAAGATGACTGGAAAAATGTTTACACAAATTTTTCCTACTGTTGTTGTCATACTCAATCTCATTACAACGTACTATACTACATGTGTTCTGCTATGACTCTCTCCTTCCTCAACAAGACACTAACTCTGGTTTACCGCTGCCACTTCAGGTATTCTAGCAGATATCTGAAGTGCTCCACACCATCCATGCCAGTCAACACTTTCATCTCTTCTCATCTCCCTTGTCTTATTTTTTTAGTTTACATTTATTAGTGTTTTCTCTTCCAAACTCTTCCCTAAGAACTGGAACTTTTCATCTGAAGACACCTGCTGACTCGCCTCAAATTTACATATATCTATGAGGATTACTAATTGAATTGTAACTTATTCCATCATTCTTGCTTTCAACTCTCTTACTACCCCATCTATTAAACAAGCCTGGTGACAAACAATACATACTGTATATCTTTAACCCAGTCTTACTTTTCTTCTTCCCAACAAAATCTTACACATGATTCACTCTCCTCCTGAGAAACTCCCTGACTCCATTTAACAATTCTCCATGCATCTATATTTTCAATACTTGTTATATGATGTTTCTGTTTATACTATCATATATTTCTGACAAAATCTATGCCACAAACTGTTCCCTCGCCCCAAAACTTATGTTCTTGAATACAAAAACCGGTTTATGTATACTTTGTCTACACCCATTATGTCGACTCTAAAATTATCACATATTCCCAGAAAGACTACAGTCAGTTAATGATGACCTGACCTAACCTAACTTATTGGGATGTTACCCAAAAAAGCATTAATAATCCTCACATTTCCCTTATAAACATACTGTAATTACATGTAGAGTTAACCTTACAGTATAATATATTCAAGCAATACAATGGTAACACTTGGGAGCATTTACCTGCGCAACAAACCCGTGGGTAATGGGTAAGATCCAGGCTGGATGTAAACGTCTTTCAACCGGCTTCAGAAGGTAAGCGTTCCACACATACTTGTTGTTAGGAATATTACGGATCCCATACGAGCAAGGAACTTGTTTCTTTCTTTTGCCAGGCGGTGAGGTCTGACTCTGGCTCTCAGAAGCAGTTGTTGTATCATTGCCATTACAACTGCTTTTTATATTTGATTGAGAACTGTAAAACACAAAAAAAAGAGTTTGAATATATTACAGACCAGACTCATGCCTGTTGCGTCAGCCCTTAGCTTCGATTAGAATTCTCAAGAGATTAAAAATTGAAGAATTCCTCCTTAAATCAAGTTTTACAACTGACTCAGTATTAGGCAAATCCATACAGTTAGCAAGTCTATGATCCGAGCTTCCTTGGTGTCTCAAACCTGATGTAAAAAATTTTCATCAGGCCGGCACAGTCATGCTAAAGAAGTCGGAGGCATCCCATCATTCATTATCTTAAAAAGGGCATAAGAAACCCATAATGCAAACAGACGATGGTTCTTTGACCGGCAATTGATTACTGTAATAGTCATAGATGTATAATAAACTCTGATACTATGACTGATCACTGTCCTGTCTGCCAGTCAAATGGACTCAGAAGTGCTGGAAAATATAAGCCAACCTTGCAACTCAATAATTACACGTTATAAATGTACTTTACTAAAATGATAACACTTAAACCTGTCAGCAAACAGTCTGTAATAAATAGACCAGGGCTGAGACGATCATGACAAAAGTTTGCTGTGTTTATTAAGTGAACTAAAACTAAGAAGTGCGTTGAACCTGAAGTTGTACAGATAAAGGTCACTAGATACAGAGAAACCTCTATTTAATGGGCTATATGGAGAGGAAAGTCTGTTGTATCAAGGGTCCATTAAATGTGAAATCCCCATGTAATGAATTACAGTACAGGGTATATATAATATATAGAAAGAGAAGTCCCTTATATGGAGGTTTCACTGTAAAAGAAAAAATTAAACAGTTACACGATTCCCCAAATACATGAAGCATAATAATGATCTGGAAAAATATTAGTAATGATAAATACAAAACTTACATACCTAAACCCTTTGCCTGGCTCCTCACTTGAATCCTTGGAATTTACAGATAAATTCAGAAAGTCCTCGGCCTTCTCTACTTCTCCCACTGCAAGACAAGTAACACATGTAACAGTGAAAGTAAATCTTCCATATTTACTACCTTAACTTGGACAAAAAATGCAAATACTGTACATGGTAAAAAAAAATCCAACACCTGTGTGGCACTGGTAATGAAATTTGAGAAAAATAATTTATTACAAGATAAAAGCCCAGTGAGGCATCACAATTATAAAAAACAACAAAACATATTCTCCAGGTACCTGAAGTGAAGAAAGATCCACGAGATATATAATGGAGACTGGGTAAGATTAAGTAAGCTTCAAGAACAGATGAAGCTCCAAGTACTGCACTGTATCAGGTAAATCTCCATAAGCTTTCCTCTAATGCTAGCTGTATAATTCCCTAACAATATAAACAACAAGAAGTTTTCATGACTGGAGGAAGAGGAGTCTTACCATCAGGTGATGGAGACTTGAAGCGTAAGAGCAGCTCATGTGGTATGTCTCTGGGTGGTGACATATTATACTGAAGGCTATGTGTTAGGTCATAGCTGTAGCTGCAAGAACAACATTTTTAATTAAATCATTTATATTTAAATATAATTAATTTCATGAATAATTTCATTGTTATACTAATATACGGTATGTAATGTATGTTAGTTTTTTCAGTAACAGACATAACAGACTATAACCAAGAATGTCTCTGAATTACATCTGATCATGGATTGACAATGGTTTTTATTTTCTGTGTGTTTGAGTTTATTGTGGTGTGTGCACATACTGTACATGCATCAAAGTTTGCATCAATGTGAAAAATTCCACTAAAACTGATTACCTAAGTAAACTTGTTACGGTACATACATCACCTACACACTGTATGATGCCTACTAATGGAAACTATGTGAAGGCAAAGTGGAGTAGTAACCTGACATAGTTGGGTTCAGAGTCGGAAGTCTGAATGTTGGTATACTGTATAACTGTACTGTACTAGGAAGGGATGTACAGGGGAGGTTTGTCAAGACACAGCAGTAGAGAGATAGATATTATAAAATCACTGCATCATAGGAAAAGACTAAGAAGACCAGGACAAGATTGATGTATGCCATTTGACTCATTTTTTAAAACTACCTTCATGAAACCCTGTATTTCATGATGAATCCCTCTAGTATTTACCTTCATTTTGGGGCCAAACGAAAATGAACACAAACCTGAAGTAAAAGTTAGAAGAGAGATCAATATTCTGAAAGAGCCGCACATATTTAGGTTCATCGTCGTGGTGCTTCCTGACAGAATCGTGAGGGATGTAGATCATTGTCGTGTCCTCCACCTGTAAGACAATAAGATGCAAATTAGTGTATAGTGTCTTCAGCCTCTTAGAGAAAACAATATATCCAATTTCTAGAGGCAACACTTCAGTCATATCATTTAAAATTACAGTACTAAGAGTTTATATTTGCAGCATCTATAATGTATTCATACACTGAAACTGTAAAACAACTGTATTCCAATCACATGATATACAGACCACAAACCTTATAAATAGTGTGTAAGCCAATCACAGCCACCTTCCTTCTCTTAGTCACCAAGATGATGTAGTATCCCTCTAGAAACCGTACAAAACCGACAATACCAAATGCCGACACTGTTCTGGAGAGACCGAACATCTGCCGCTGCCCAGACTGTGCCCGGTTACCTTCATTGATCATAGACAATAATTCTTTAATTTGCCTTTGACTGTATTCCACCTGTCAAACAAAATGGAGTTGTAAGTATCAAACTTAAACACATTACTTCCCATATTGCACTTACAGTACTGTAATTAGTGTTAATTAATGACCCTTGAAGTAATTACAATAAATTTAAAATATTTAAAAAGCCAATTATGCTATGCCTGTAATGTTTTAAATCATATTCTTATAGTTCATATATGTTTTACCAAGAATATAGACTGACTTTCTTTCACACAACTCAGTCCCAAAAGCATAATACCCCAAGTGCCGACCCCACTGTAGTCTCCCTTCACTTGTACCAGAGTGAATCCATTATTCACTCACACTCCTTACAGTGAAACCTTCATATAATGGACTTCTCTTTTCAAATAATCAATTAGATGGGGATTTATACCTAACAGACACTACATGGTCTTCCAACTTTGTATAGTCTGTTAAATGGAGGGTTTACTGTATACTGGGATTTATCAATACAGTATTAGGCAAGTAGTATTATAACACTAGAATCTTATGGACAATTTAGTTACACTGGCTGACACAGCTGTGTGATGAGCCGCAGTCTCTGCATGCAACCAACTTGTGACTCGCCCAGCCTATATTAATCAAGAGGATCCCCTTCTGCTTGGATACTGTCATGAGTGTCGTCCCAGTTAGCAGAATAAAATTGTACACTGAATGACACATTATCAGTTTAGTATCACTGAAAAACACAGATTATCAGATTAGTATGCAGTACAATAAAGAAAATCTGAAAGGCTAAGTTTGGTCATTCAAGAAGATAACAACACTCAGTTCCTTACCTTGTCATCCGTAATATTCAACGAGTGAGATTCTGTACGGTCAATTTTCAATACTCTGAACTTTGTCTGGGTGTTGTTAGAGCCGATTAGGTACAACCTCTGAAATATATCACACAATAAATATTCTCTAAAGTCAGTAATGTTCAATACTAAGAACTACAATAACTTTACCTAATACAGTGCAATGAACAAAAACCCAAAAGATAAATTTTAGTTACATTTATGAATCCTCAAGGCCAAATATTAAAAGTTTTCTTAATATGATCATCTATAACTTATCTTTTAGTTGACATATGGAGACAGAGGCTTTAGTAAGCAAGTATCTGTATTCTATGCTATAAAGGATATGAAAATTAAGTAGAGTCGAGTACAGTTATTAACCCATGTATTTGTACTAACATTGTTATTGATAAATCTTTTCAAACTAAAAGCCAAATGATAAATGGAGCATATCTGTTCACACAACACTTTCCAACTTACAGACACCTTATATCATTTTATAAACATCTTCATTATACTGATGTAATTTATGTCTACTCCGAAGAAAGGCGTTACCCCCAAGAGTAAAGATATTCATCCTACAGTGCAGCCATAACTGGTAGTGTAGTGTGCCAGGCAGGTTAATGGTGCTACAGTATACAGTCTATTTACCTTAAAAATATAGCCTGTATTGTGATAAACTGTACGGTATATGGCATTATGATGACCACAAGCTCGACACTTACCGCCTTTGTCTCGTACAATGCCATCTTCTGTAGTCCATTTATGATGGGATAAAACTGAATATTGTGTTTCGTATCCTCCATTTTGTCTTCTGGGTTTCACCATGTCTGAAGAAGTATATTATATATTAAAAAACCCAATAAACACACTTAGGGTTTAATACAAGACGTTAGCTGATCGAGTGTTCGTCAGCGGGAGGGGGAAGATTTATATCACATCTAGAGAGTTTTCCCAAGACCTTTTCACAGCTTCATTATATATTACACAATCCAAGGAAACTTCTGCAGCGGCTACATCTTAATTGTGCGTAAAACTACTTGGGTAATTATCTGTGCTGCTTATGAGAAAAAAAAGGTTCTAGAACATTATTTTCCTCACAGGACATTTAGGAACCTAGACACCCACCCTACACAAACTGTATCCAACAATTATTGTCTGAAATTACGTGTAGTACCTGACCTAACCAACCTGACCTAACCTAACCAACCTGACCACCCAAACCTTACCTAACTTATTAGACAGAAAGAACTTACAATATTTTATCTGGCACCAATGAAAACTGGTAAACATTGGTCACAGCACTGCTTCTCAACCTAACCTAACCTAACCAAACCTAAACTAAGCTACTATAATTTGCTGGATGACCAAACCGACAATAATACCCTTTATTGAAGCGGCATTATGTAATTTTACGTCTATCATTTGTTGCAGTGTCTGTTCTCTCCCTCACTTAGCCTAGAGACCATGACCACCTGTGGCTGGGTATGGCATCACGTCGTTACCTTAGTTATATATGTCACCATTAAACTTTAGACCACACAGTGAAGTAGTAAAGCCACACTACTCCTCAGTACAGTATTTTACCTTGACTCTAGAAGCCTCCCACTGAACAACATCACCTGGTAACACTCCTTCACATATGATCAACCCGACCGAGTGATCAATATAATTATTTATATTTCATACTTTCATTTACACATTTCAACGTCATTTATATTTATCTGATAATGATTTCACAATATGTATTTTTTATAAACTTTTGTTACTATAAAACAGCTCCTGTGTCTCCCTAAAACTGTGACTAAAGGAACGCATGATTTGTTTTAGAAAATATCTCGACTGTCATTATTTATAAGTTACACTTAAAATGTTTATATAAAAGCTGAACAAATATATACCGAGAGATAAATAGGTACAAAGAGAGAAAATAGAATGAACTAAGGGAGAGGGAGATCGAGAGATAAATAGACAAAGCAAAAGAGAGACAGACAGACAGAGAGAGAGAGGGGGGGATTCAAACAGTCGTTGAAACTTTTGGTGACTTTACTTTACTTTTTACTTTTATATTCTTCGCCACTGATCGGCTCGTTAGCCACTTGGGCGATCGGTCACGTCTCTGTCACGCACTGTTGGCAAATACTGGGCATGCACCGGCTCCTGAATGTACCTGAACCCGCTCCAGTGTTGGTCAAGTCTGGTCTTGAAAGAGCTCACACTCGGTGCCGTCACAACACTTTCTGGTAGATTGTTCCAAGAGTTTACAACCCTCACTCCGAAAAAGTTTGCCCTCACGGTTTTCTGGACTTGCGGCTTCTTCAATCTTGAGCTGTGACCCCTTGTGGGGCGAGCGTCCGCCAGCTCCAAGTAAGGACACTCAACTGAGTAGTGCCCCTTGAGATGCTTATACACATCAATTAGGTCGCCCCTTGCCCGTCTGTAGTATAAGCTAGGCAAGTTCAGGCGCTCCAATCTCTCAGGGTAGCTGAGGTGCTGTAGTGCAGGCACCAGTCTGGTGGCCCTCCTTTGAACATTTTCAACCAACTGACAGTCCCTAGTATATCTCGGGGATCAAATGGGGTGACAGTACTCCAGATGGGGAAGCACTTCACTCCTGAAGATCGTTACGAGGGGCGGACCGTCTAGATATCTGAACGACCTTCTTATAAGACCCAATAATTTATTTGCCTGATTTACCTTCTTCTCGCAATGGCCCGAGAACTTCAGCTCATTGTCAACATACACACCTAGGTCCTTCTCACATACAGTCTCAACTAGTGCAGTTTCTTCATCCCGTTGGGACATATGATACGCCTCCTTACCGTTGGTACGCCCCAGGTGCATCCTTTTACACTTCGTGACATTGAATCTCAGCAGCCATATCTTCGACCATTCCTGGAGTCCACAGAGGTCCTTCTGCAGCTCTTCACAGTCCGCTTGGTTCTTAATTCCCGAAATAACTTGGCGTCATCGGCAAACATTTGTATGGAGGAGTATACAACGTCAGGCATGTCATTTATGAAACAAACAAACAACAGCGGGCTCAATACACTGCCCTGTGGTACCCCACTTGTGACAGGTACAACTTTTTCGGAGTGAGGATTGTAAACTCTTGGAACAACTTTCCAGAGAGTGTTGTTGACGACACCTGAATGTGAGCTTCTTTAAGACCCCTCAGACTTGACCAACACTGGCGTAGATACACACTTGCCAACAGTGCGTAAGAGACGTGACCTACGTGGATAGTAAGAACAAACTTTATTTCCTTATTTAATTTCACTTAAAATGTTTCAAACGGAAGTGATCAAAAGAAACACGACTAGGCTAATACAAGCCACTGGCGCTAACATATTTCAATATTTCTTCGGCCTCGAACCTTTTATTTTCTCAAACAAACTTAATAATTTGATCAGTTTTTACAAGACATGAATAAAAACCACGACACATTTTACTTAAACACCCATGTTCTTTGTGTTCACTTTGTTAAACTTTCAAACCAGAATTGTCTAAACAAATATAGCAATGTCTAGCTTAAGCTGATAAGTCTTGAAATATTTATTAAATGGTTAATTCCTATTATCTTTTTTTATGAATATTGATAACGTCACTAGCAATAGTTTACGATATACACCATAAAAGATCTGTGTTAAGTCACATGGCCCTGTCAATTAATATCAGACCTCACACCAGCAGTAGTGTTAAAGCCAAAGAACAACTGCCAGTATGCAGGAGAAGGCAGTTGTGGTAAATCTTGCATATGGCAAGACCTACGGGACAGTCTACCAGCATAGCCGTGGAAGAGAAAAATAGAGGTTTTAAAACAGCCCTTTAAAAGACTATCAAGAACAATGGAAGAATCCTGCACAGGTCATTTGCTTTTTCCCCCGTCATGAGGACACTGTAGTGGATACTCTCCCCTACAACTGCCACTGCCGTTAGTTGCTGATCAGCCGGTCCAGAGTCAAGTTTCTCTGACAAGCCTCGCCGTCTAGACTCGCGGAGGGGGTGGGCACCAGCGACTCTTACTTCCGGTTTTACTTCCGGTGGACGTGTATATAAGCTCACAGCCTCGCCGTGAAAGGCCTTCATGATGGCCATTAGAACAAGCAGAGAAATAGAGATAATAAAAAACTGAAAGAAAATGGAAGATAAAAACCAATGTCCAAAAACTCAAAATAATTCACATCGCAAAAACAAACCCCTACCCTATTATTGCCAATAACTAACAAATACCATATGCTGCCAACGGAAAAATATTAGGACTTAAGATAACCAGAAACGGAATAATCCCCCACATTAATGAAAGAATAGCAATTGCAAAATCACAACTTACAAAGCTCAGAAGATTCCGCCAATTAAACACCAACACACAACTGCACCTATACAAAGCACTAATCAGACCACACTTAGAATACCCTCCGACACCTCTGAACACAATCACATGAACAAATCAACTTAAATTTCAAGCAGTGCAAAATATAGCCCTCAGAAGAGCGGCAAAACACCAACCACCATACACACAAACAGTACAAGACATACACCAGAACACGGCATAGACCCACTCAACACCAGAACACGGTATAGACCCACTCAACACCAGAATACACACCCAAGCTAATGCAATATGGGAAAAATCCAGCAAGAACAGGATCCCATATTAAACCAACTAATTGAGGAAAACAACAACACATCACACAGATGGTGGCCTAGAAGCAGGAAAACTGATAACGAAGAACCAGAGCCTCTATATACACCATAAAAAAGAACCAAAAGATGGGAACAGCTCTCCAGTCACACAAGGACCTGGAGGGACCCCACAAGCAAACAAAGACCTAAAAAGTTCACAAACACCCACAATAAAAACTAGAAAACGAAAAAGATGGGGATCATCCCTCCAGTGCCACAAGGACCTGGAGGGACCCCCCCCCCCTAACATAATATGCCCCAAGGAAACATCAAATAGAACAACTTAGTCTAGCTTGGCTGAGACCGGCCTTCTCAAACCGCAGTCCTCTAATGCAGCACTGTTGACGGAAGTCAAAAA
The DNA here is from genome assembly GCF_018991925.1 of Homarus americanus. Lineage (NCBI taxonomy): Eukaryota > Metazoa > Arthropoda > Malacostraca > Decapoda > Nephropidae > Homarus > Homarus americanus. Next base: position 22,846,186 of record NW_024741901.1, on the reverse strand, counting down.
TCTCGTCTCCGCAAGGTGGATAGCCCACCTGCTGTTAACCTCCTCCTATATTTCCCACTTCTGAACTTTACCTTGTACTGTACCCTTCTTGCACCCTCAGAGCCAATGCTCTCTTCTCTCCGTATCACCGACCGACCGAAAGGCATTCTACCAAGAGCTCTGCAACACACAACACCTCCTCTAAAGAAGCTCCGGCACAGCAACTCCTCTACCACACAGCAACTTCCCAACACCAGACTGTTTTGTATAAAATATATTTATATAGAGAAAACGCCATAGCTGAGTTCCCTTCTCACCTCCATCCTGTGTGCGATCCAACATCACGAAACCCCACAGCACCCTTTACGATACTGACGTAATAGATAACCATAGAATACTTTGCTATCCGCCATTGTGGTACACCAGTAAGAACAGACCGTCTGCAGCAGTGTTTACAGGGGTTGGTGAGTGCAGAATCTTTTTAAATATATAAGTTGTTTGCACATTTAGACTCCTGTTATCAGTACTGAACGAAATTCCAAGTAACGAGTGGCTGGTGGATATCCCAAATAAATGGCTGATAATTTTATACATCTTGTGGTCATGTACAGTCGTAATGTAAAGTTACTGAAGGTGGTGAGTGTTGTGTTTTTCTGGTCAGGATCGTTAAGGAACTGACGCCTGACGGTGCACGATGGCAATTGGCAGGTAATTTGACATTCAACGCAAGAGTAGAGTATCTTTGATTCAACGGTAGCTGGTAGGATGGGCGCGCAGAATTTAACTAAATTCAACCAATATATAACTCCCGAACTAAATTTCTTACATTACTTCTATCTTTCCGCTATTCAACATAAGATAGTGGTAGACGGGTGTAGTGGTAGACGGGTGTAGTGGTAGACGGATGTAGTGGTAGACGGATGTAGTGGTAGACGGGTGTAGTGGTAGACGGGTGTAGTGGTAGACGGATGTAGTGGTAGAGTAGTGGTAGATGGGTGTGGTTGAGTATACACCCTGACCTTTACACAGTCCTGCCTCACAAGGTCATCACTCAGCCGTGCACTCAACACACACAGATCCTCAATCATCAATACATAATATCAGTATCTATACACACACCAATACATAATATCAGTATCTATACACACACCAATACATAATATCAGTATCTATACACACATCAATATACAAACTAAACTTCAGTTAATATAACAAATATTTAGTTAATATTATTGGAAACTGTTTAGATATTTATAGGAAAAATCGTGCATATTCTCTGTTGTTTTCTTTTTCATTTTTCTCTCTAAAGAGGTGAGAATTAAATTACAAATGTTTCGTTAAGTTATAACAAAACTGTAACATAATGTGGCTTTAGGTACTGAGATAAATTGTTGGAATAACTTGATCTATTTTTCCTATTGTGCAGTGTCACTTGTTTGTGAGAGGAACTTTAGGGGGAATTACTGGGGAGCTGATAATGGTTGTTTTGCTGTAAATAATAAATGCAACGTGATCATTAAAGCTTTTAGGTGCTGCTCGTGATCTAACCTAACCTAACCTAACACTACCCTAACCTAACCTAGCACTACCCTAACCTAACTTAACCAAACGCAATAGTGGTCACAATAGAGACTGAGTACTTTCCACCCCCCACCTTTTATTCATATATTGTTCATGGTATGGGAAGGGGCGTGCGTATTGTTCATGAGATGGTGAACTTTGTACAGTACATTGTTTATGACGAGAGGGTTGTTCATTGCGTGGGGCCGTTGTACAGTACATTTTTCGTGGTATGGTATGGTGGGCGATGTACATTGTTCATAGCATAGTATGGGAGGTGGTGTTACTGTACATTGTTCATAACATGGGGCTGTGTACATTGTTCAAGGCACGGTAGGAGAGGGTGGTATACAATGAATGTAACACAATATCTGGAACACAAATACCTTCTTGTAAAAAAGAAATCCTAACCGACTCATAACATTTTCAGAGAAGGTCTTGTTGGACTTGAGCCGCGCCTGCAGTGTCACACATCACCCAATACTCACTTGGCAGCAGATGCGTGGACTGACTGACTGACTGGCATATATTTCTGAGTGGCCAGTAAAAAAGAATCTGGAGGACATGACGAGGCGGCAACCCAAGGAAACGAAAATTTACATTTGGTTGGCGAACTGCCCTGTGAGCATTCACAACAAAGTTATCCTGAAGACGAATATTGTGGTGGAGAAACTTGACCAAAAATTTAATTACGTTATAAATACCTGACCCTTTATATCTTTGTCTTGATTATCTTATTAGTAAACATATTTGTTCTGTTCCCGTGAGTATGCATTATATGAATCTTATTAGTGGGTACTGTGCCTATTGACACCCTTGATACTTCACAAGGCCTTCATATAGATGGTCCATCACAGTGGACTATCACCAGATATTCCTTTACTTTAAAATATATATCAAACACAGGTTGAGGCTGATACTGGTGTTGGCACTCCCTGGGTTAAGAAAGACATTGTATACGCTGGATTAGTTGTTATTTGTGGGTTACTCCAAATACACTACTGATGATGTTCTGTCTTCCTGACCACATTATTGTGATGACCTTTATGTGAGTCCGGTTTGGTGACTGTCAGGTGTTGTGTCGGTGACTGTCACTTGTTGTGTTGGTGACTGTCAGGTGTTGTGTCGGTGACTGTCACTTGTTGTGTTGGTGACTGTCATTTGTTGTGTTGGTGACTGTCAGGTGTTGTGTTGGTGACTGTCAGGTGTTGTGTTGGTGACTGTCACTTGTTGTGTTGGTGACTGTCAGGTGTTGTGTCGGTGACTGTCACTTGTTGTGTTGGTGACTGTCAGGTGTTGTGTTGGTGACTGTCACTTGTTGTGTTGGTGACTGTCTGACACGTGTGTTGTGTTGGTGACTCACGTGTGTTGTGTTGGTGACTCGTGTGTTGTGTGTTGTGTTAGTGACTCACGTGTTGTGTTGGTGACTCCAGGTGTTGTGTTGGTGACTCACGTGTGTTGTGTTGGTGACTCGTGACTCAGGTGTTGTGTTGGTGACTCACGTGTGTTGTGTTGGTGACTCACGTGTGTTGTGTTGGTGACTCACGTGTGTTGTGTTGGTGACTCACGTGTGTTGTGTTGGTGTTGTTATGGTGGTGTTGTTGAAGGAACAGAGAGCGTAGCGGGAGACTGGCTTACTGGCAGACGTTGTCAAGTAGGGAGATAGGAAGGAACTGGTTCACAAATAGGGCGGTGGACGAGAGGAACAAGCTTAGCAACTATGTAGTAAGTGCTGGAACGCTGGAAAGTTTTAAAAGGAGGCTGGATAGATTGATGGATGACAGAGAGTGGTAGTAACTCTCGACAGGAGCTGCCATGCACAGGCCAACCGGCCTATTGCAGACTCCTTATTTTCTTATGTTTTTATGTTCTTAACACAGTGGTTAAAATTATTACACATCTGACCTCCAGAAGATAATACATTGTTGTAACTTCCATACAACTGTTGTAGTGAGAGTAATGAGTAATAGGGAGAGGTGAAGACATGTTCATAAGCTGTGGCGTATTCCTTCCAACTCCTTACTTGTAGTGAACAGTCATAAGAGCATCTCTGGCTTCCCCCTAAATCGTGCAGGGAGGCGGTCAAGAACTGTCCCGCCACACACACACACACACACACACACACACACACACTTCAGTAGATTGTTATAATCACTTAATGTTTAGGTGGTGAGACAAGGTCAGCACCTCAACATGTAGTAAGCGAGACGCGGGTATTAAAAAATGGTATGGGCGGCTGTGTTGTGTATCATACGATTCGTTTTCCTCAGGTCATCTAGTTTTTGTGAGAAGATACTGTCACTGAGAAGGTCATCAAATACGGTGTTGGCTGCAAGGTCGCTGTAACTCCCGACAGTTTGGTTTGGGAAGATAATTCTATATCTAATGGGATGAGGATGGAAGCCTTGATTCTGTTCGAGACGAGATGTCATCCAACTTAACTGTTACTAGTGTACAGTAAGCAAGAACTGGACGTTGAGTTCACTTGGCAAAGTGTGTGCGGTTCCCTTAACTATAAAGCGAGGGAGTTACCTTGAGGACACCATCACGCAAGTGTTTTATGTTATAAACAGAACCTTTACAGCAGCAAGACAGGAGGATGGGTGTGAGGCAGTAGTACTGTTGAGCGGCTTTCGTCTCTAGACTTTTTTTTTTTTATAAAACTAAAGGTTTTCAGGACATCTTTTTGGGGGTCAAACCTTTTCCTCTGCGGCGATGTGGGTTTGTGTTGCATAGGGTGCGTTCTCGCACTCTTGGCGAATTCCAAATAAGGGTTGTGTTGTTTTTATCCTGGAATAAGTTTGTTGACGGACTCTTCTCGTAGTCGCCCTGGCAACAAGGTGGGGGAGAGTTGTCATCGATGATTGGTGTTTCCTCACAGCACAGAGATGCAACACAAGGTCTGCCGAATTGATTTAGAACTTTTGCTAGCCAGGTAAATATTAATAAATTTGATGAGTGTCCAGGAGATATACAGCAGCTATAATGATAACTTGTGATGTTGATACTTTAACTTGTGACACCACCGACGGAAGCAAATCGTGGCTGACTTCTATGAATCTATCTCTTGGTAGTGTGAGGCAGACGGTCACTGTCTGCCTGGGTGTGTTGTGGCGGGTGTTAGTTCATCAGCACTGGGGAGTAACCTGATCAACTCGACTCTGTTACACTCTTATACTATGTCAGGAGTTGTCAAGTTTCCCCCGACGATCACTGTGAGGACGACGTCATCGGGCAGCAGATATTGTTTACGAGTGACTGGTGACGTGAGGGTCTTGCCTGGTCTTGTTAGGACGACGGAGATCATTACCATACAAGAGAACTTCGTTTATATCATTATTATCTAAGTTAATACCAAAAGCCTTTGTTAGTCAACGCACAGCTGCATTCTTGTCAAACTTCATTAATAGATAAATGCTTCACAGAATTAGTTTAAATCAGAGGCATAGGTTTTCGATCACCAGAAGCCTTCGGCTTTACCGAGAAGTAAGGAAGTGGACCCACAAAAAATGGAACCTGATGCAAGAGTTGGTAAAAAGGTCTGCCAGGTACACAAAGATTCCCAAGGCCAAGGTCACTCCGTAAGTTTGATGGAATAAGTCCAGTTAATAGACACACATTACACCATAAGCCTCACACACACACACGCGCGCACACCTCTACGCCATACATAATTATGGCGCATACGTGTGGAGGGAGGCGGGAGGAACAACAGTTTACAGTAAATTAGGTGCAAAATGGCAACCTAAGGCCCGGGTGAATCCCCGCCCGGCCTGAGACTTGCACATCCCCACCCTCACACACACACACACACACACACACACAATTAATGACGAAATACCAGAATAGTAAAATAAAATAAAATACTGTACACTGATAATAATGCAATTGGTTATAAGTTTGAAGAGGATGGCGATACTGGTCCAGGAGCAAGTACTATGCTGTGTTAACTGTTTAGTGTGTATAACTGCCACAGTCTGTTTGTTCGTTAACTGCCACAGTCTGTGTGTTCGTTAACTGCCACAGTCTGTGTGTTCGTTAACTGCCACAGTCTGTTTGTTCGTTAACTGCCACAGTCTGTGTGTTCGTTAACTGCCACAGTCTGTTTGTTCGTTAACTGCTAAAGTCTGTGTGTTCGTTAACTGCTAAAATCTGTGTGTTCGTTAACTGTCGCAGTCTGTGTGATCGATAACTCCCTCAGTCTGCTGTATGTGTTTGTTAACTGCCACAGTTTATGTGTTTGTTAACTGCCACAGTCTGTTTGTTCGTTAACTGCCAAAGTCTGTGTGTTCGTTAACCGCAGCGCAGGAATTACCTCAACCTGTATACAGTCGTTCACTTATAAGGAAAAAAATTGACTTGTTCTTGTTTTCTTCCCCGGGGTGAGGTGTGACGTAACGCAGGGGGAGAGGAGGAGGAGGAAGGTTGGTCGGTTGCCACACACTCACGCGATCAACACATCAGAATCTAACATATTATAGGAACCTTGGCCTCCTATGTGACCTGAGTCATCGCCTTGGCCTCCTATGTGACCTGAGTCACCGCCTTGGCCTCCTATGTGATCGAGTCATCGCCTTGGCCTCCTATGTGATCGAGTCATCGCCTTGGCCTCCTATGTGACCTGAGTCACCGCCTTGGCCTCCTATGTGATTTGGGTCACATATGAAGACCTGGGTGGTGTGAGTCAGGGCAGTGATGGCTGGATGGAATGGGCATGGGTAGTTCGGGGCTGGGTGGGTGAGGTTTGATGCTGGGTTGAAAACAGCGTGGTACACGGCAGTGTGGGCATGGGCAGCGAAGGGCCGGGTAGTGTGGGTCTGGGGGTGCTGGTGGTAGAATGGTACCGCTCTTGCCTTCGCAAGCGAGATGTCACAGGCTCGATTCCCGGGCCGGTGGAAGTTGTCTGGACATACTTCCTAGCCCCCATTAGTCCCTGTTCACCTAGCAGTACAGTTGGTACCTGGTGTAAATCGAAAGTTGCGAATTCGTATTCAGGGACAAGTTGTTGGAGCTTCCAATAACTTGATGACATAAACCATTGACTCTTCAGGCTTCTACGCCCTTAACTCATGAGACATAAAGGCAAGCATGACCTTAGCATGCTTCCATGTTGGGCACTGTAAACGCTTCTGCGCTTCACCTTACACAAGGATGTAGGGGAGTGCCCAATAAAAAAAAAAACTGTGGGTCTGGGCAGCATGGGGCTGGGTGGGACGAGGCTAGATGGCACATGGTGAATGATTGGGTGGCAAAGGACTGGGTGGTGCTTGATTGGGTGGCAAGGGACTGGGTGGTGCATGATTGGGTGGCTTGGCGCTAGGTGATGCATAATTGGGTGGCGAGGAAATGGGTGGTACATGATTGGGTGGTTAGGCGATGCAGGGTTGGGTGGCGAAGGGCTTGGTGATGCTTGACTGGGTAGCGAGGCCCTGCGTGGTGGTAGTGTCAACACGGGGAGCAGAGGGCAGGCAAGCAGTGAGTCAGCATGTGTGCCCCACCTACAGGAGAGAGGCTTCCTGGCAGCCCTCAGGGGTACTGTTCACATGCACACTGCCTGGTCTCCCTCTGCAGTAAGTAAACATCATCAATAGCTGGAAATTTCAATGCGGTACAAGTAAGAAGCTGCGGTATAGTGTGAGGGGCAGGGAGGCGGCTGTCCATCACGTCGTAATTGGATTGTCTTCGTCTTCGTCTCCGTCAACTGCCGTCCTTGCCTTGCCCTTGTAATATTCAGTTTTTCGTTCTTCTTTGTTCAGGTAATTGATCTATACATGTACAAACTTCAGATGTGTTTTCTGTACGTGAAATATCTACAATAGTTTTATCTTCTAACGATATTGAAAAACAACTGAGGACTCATTAGTTTGGCAACAATGTTTATTCACTTATGTCATGGTTGGAGAGTTTCCTGGTGAACGAGGTTAATGAAATATTAGGGTGGTACCCTTTTAAGTTCAGGGAATTGAGGTAGAGCAAAGATTACTAGGGTAATATTTTAATTAAATACACACTAAGCTGAATTGTGATTAATCTGAGGCACTGCAGCAGCGGCCTTCACAGTGATGCTTGTGTTGATATTAGCTATCAGACCATGAGGCGAGGAGCTGCTAACTTAAGTATCCTCCGGCGCTTTATAAGGTGGTGTTGTTGTTAGTGATAAGCGTATAACAACACGTAACATCATCAGGTAACACCAGCACCTCACAGTATGTAACACCAACACCAACACGTAACACCAACACGTAACACTAACACAAGTACTGAAAAGTAAAACAGGAAATACCAAAAAAAAGTTACATTGACTCTATAAGGACGTGACAAATATCAAAGTATTATATTTCGTTCCTGTCTCAGTAAGGGCTTGGTCAGGAAGTGGGTGGAGGAGTGTGGCTGATAGGAGCTTAATATGTTAAAAAATGAATTGATATAAAAACTTGTCTCGTAAAGTTTATTCTAAGATATTTAGTGATTTGATTTTCTCCTTAGCCGCCATGAAGTCATTGAATGGTGGAAAGGAAAGCACGAACTAGAATATCCAGTGTTAAATATAAATTATAATAAGTATACTTCATTATCCGTGTTTGATTGTACTTGTCGAGGATAATTATACTGTACAGTATATACCTGGAGTGTGACAAACATTACTGGTGCGGTGTACTGTACAGGTGACGCTAAGGCTCATATGTTTACAGAACACAACTAAAGAAGTCAGAAACATAACAATATTAAAATTTGTGTTTTATTTTTTAAAATAGGTGAAAACGGCAATAATTACGATAACTAAGAGATGACACAGGTATGGAGTGTGTGTGTGTGTGTGTGTGTGTGTGTGTGTGTGTTGTACAGGTATGACTTGTGTGCAGGTGTGGTGAATCTCTGGTATTTCACAACAGTGGGAAGTTAGCTGGGGGTAGGGACAGGAGCGGGGGCTGGGTGTGGGGCTGGAGTGGGTAGAATGAATGTGACTTCAAATTTCAACTGGATATGTGTGTGTTTTTTTCTTCCCATTTCGTCCAACATAAACTCGAATAGAAGCGACGTGAGATGACCTTCATCGGTGGCCTCTTACCCAGTGTTTGTCTCAAGTTGACCAAATATGACCAGTGGTAACTCTTGGCCCAGGTAGACCAGCTCTAATGTTATTGTAAAAACAGATGGGGGCTGGAGTGTGAATCTCCAGTGAAGAGGGAATGTGTGTGTTTGACAACCAATGTTTACCAGCACTTGTACAGTACTTGTAGTATAATGCTGTACCCACTTAGTTCGTAAGTATTCAGGCCACAGGGAGAGACACACCTGTCGCATCTTAAACTGTGTGACATCAGGCCATAGTGGGTCAGTGGCGTCATGGGTCGACTATAATTAAACTCCCTGGTGTATATATAAAACAAACCTGACGCGAATATACTGTAGGGTCGGTCATCAGACGGCCCCTCCTCCGTGGGGCCACGAGGCACAGAAAGAGAGAAGCAATAACCGCTCAACCCAAACCTGACAAAGGCAGCTGACATAATTACATTAGGAAAGTAAATGTTGAGTGTGTGTGTGTGTGTGTGTGTGTGTGTGTGTGTGTGTGTGTGTGTGTGTGTGTGTGAGAGCTCCTCGTTGTTACAGCCAGAGTGGTGTGTCGCCATGTTCTGTGTGACATCTTTCGCAGCATCTACCGTGTGAGTGTTGTACAGGTACGAGCAGCATCCGTTTGGTAATGATGTTATGCCACAATCTGTCTTGATGTATCCCCACAGAAAGAGAGAGAGACATATGTTGTAAGTGGAGGTCGGGGATCCTTGCAGGTTGCACTATATCAATGGTGCTGGCGATGTGGCCGATCCACTTTACTGAGGATGCTCCACTCAAAATGTTTTCAACCACAATACTGTATATAGACCCTGCTCATCCACCCTCTGTTATCTAGAGAGACAAACCCAAATAACTGACTTGTGGACTCAAAGATTCGGCCATGTATTATCGTTTTTATTAAGGGTTGATGATAGGTGTCTGACATAAGTAGGTTGTGCCGTGAATGGTGAGGCGGGCGTGAGATCGGGGCGAGGATGGCCGTGAGGGTGGCAGCCGAGGCTCGAGACGGGTCCTTCAGGCTCCAGTGTGCACACGGCAGTGGCCAGGAACGGACGCGTTTAGACAGCCGCCGCCTGCCAGGCCTTGGTAGCACCCGGGACAGACAGATCATATAATATTGTGTTTCGCATAAGGTGATAAATCGTGGCCATAAATTAATCTCCGCAGATACAAAGTGATAAAGTTAACTACACAATAAATACCTTGTGTTGTATAGTGTAATGTTAGGAGTTGATAATTTACGTGAGGTTCTGCTACAATAGTGCGTTTTTCTAAACAGATAACGGAGACTAATACTAAACCCTGGAAACCAAGGCCAAGTTTAGAAGTGAAGCAAAAGATTACTGGCGGGAGGGAAGACCCGCTCTATATGTGTGCTAACAATACCCAAATTACATTGAAAACAACTCGATCACCTGAAGCGACCGACCAGATATTGGAACTATAGTGTGTGTGTGTGTTATAAGAAGCACACCTGCCTCTACCTGACCTCTGTCACCAGGTGCGTTAAGATCTCCTCATTACCTGTTGATCTCACCTTTATTAGTGGTGCTTGTATTTCTTCTGTCTAGTACAGTGTGCGTGTGTGTGTGTATGGACAGTGCAGTGTGTATATATATAGTGTATGTGTACTCACTGTGTGTATGTGCAATTTGTGTGCTCGTGTATGTACTCGGATTTGTGTGCGTGCGTGTGTACGTGCGTGTGTGCGTGCGTGTGTGTGTATCACTCAGGCCTACAGTTCATAATCACCAAGACTGCCACGATCAGATCTGTCTCCTACTCCACTATACACACCATACATACACACTACACCATACACAATGCATCATATACACCATACACCATATACACCATACACACTACACCATACACAATGCACCATTTTGTGGAGTATATAAACACAATTCCATTACACCTGTGATGCGTGTGTTGTGATCAGTGTTGTAACTCATCCTTCTACAGTTATTCATTCTAATCATTTTTGAACTTTGAACGAGCTTGAACCTTTGATCTTAACCTCCCCTCCTCCCCCCCCTCCTCAGGTTAAAGCTTACAGTATAACCCGCATAGTTCAGCCAGGATTGTTTGGCTGAGACAATTATGTTTCATTATTGACGATGTTGTTGAATGACACACACACACACACACACACACACACACACACACACGCACACACACACACACACACACACACACACAGCATTCCAGCACCTTACAAATACCTTCAGGGGCAAATTAAACACTGACCAAGAGTGGAGAGGCTCAGCAATGAACCATTACATAATGCATTGCTATCCCTGTGTGTGTGTGTGTGTGTGTGTGTGTGTACAGGGCAGTGTTTGGCAGGAGGAGCCACGTGGTGTTAAGTGAAGCAGATGTTTGTTAGGTTAGGTTAAGTTTGGTTAGGTTTGGTTAAGTTAGCTTTGGTTTGGTTAGGTTTGGTTTGGTTAAGTTAGCTTTGTTCTGTTTGGTTTGGTTAAGCTAGCTTTGGTTTGGTTTGATTTGGTTAAGTTAGCTTTGGTTTGGTTAGGTTAGGTTTGGTTAAGTTAGCTTTGGTTTGGTTAGGTTTGGTTAAGTTATCCTTTGTTTGGTTTGGTTAAGTTAGGTGAGGAACGATAAAGGACTGGGGTTATCACCATAGGCAACAACCATCTGTTATTGTTATCAGTGAAGGTTTGGTGACAACGGCATCAAAGTCCTGGAGAGATAGAACATAATCCACACGTATAATTAACATCCAAAAAAAGAAAAAGAAAAAACGTCGGTGATAATTTATATAATAGATTTAATTCAACATATTTTTAGACAAGGCCAAGACAGACAGATAGAGTTTAATAATGATAATGTGATCATTGTAAAATATCTCGAAGTTTTAACATGCACGTTCTTGAAAATTTTATTAAACGAGTTGGACAGACCTTGTGTGATAAACATAAGGGTTATAATTTATTTTTATTTGACTTCACTCGTGTTGTAGATTGTGCAGGTAGGAAGTACTGTCTTGGTCGTTTCCTTGTACAGTACATTATGCATCATTATCACGCATCAAGGACTTCACTTGATGCTTGATTTATCTGAGTTCCTTGAGAGAGAAGCACGTGCTCTTAGGTTAATATTATTCAGTATTTATGGCCGCAAGACAAATCTCATGCCGCAAGCGGGTCGAGAACATCATTGGATAATTCCTCTGTAGGTCCGTAAGTCTTGTGATAAGTGAGGTGATCGCTTGTTCTCCAATTTGAATTATTAATGTCACTGGGAAGAGTGAAGGAAAGAGCGAGGAAGAAAAGGAGGGAGGAGGTCTAGCATTTCACTCGCTGTATAAGCTCAAGCGAGGAAAATCTGGAGGATGGAGGGAGGCCTTGGGCAAAGATTCACATTTTCAGCACTGGGGAAAATGGCAAAGTTCAAATCATCAACAAAAAGAACTTGAACAGAACTACATGAGGTACACTGAGTTATTACGACACTCACATCCAAGGAGGTTTAGTCATGAAATGTCACGTATAAACTTGGATAAACGGGAGACACATAATGGAACGATCTCCCACATGTTTATACGGCACCCAACACACTCACCTGGCCATAAGACGGTCCTACTCACTCTTACGTTAGCGTTAGTGTGTACTGTATGTTGTATGATGTGAAATACTGTAAGATGTTGTGTCTACTCTTCAGGTGATCGCTCAAGTGTGTTGGCCACGTGAGTGTGTTGGCCACGTGAGTGTGTTGGCCACGTGAGTGTGTTGGCCACGTGAGTGTGTTGGCCACGTGAGTGTTGTGGCGTCTCCTGGAAGTAAAATTATTCCTGAGACTCCCTAATACGCGGTAATACTAGAATAACACCATGGAATGTTCCTCCTATTAGTGGTCTGACACACACACACAAGGTGAGAGTGGTGGGAAGCCCTTGTGTATTATTGATAGCCTATTGTTATGTTGTAGTTACTGTACCGAGCTACTAATGAAGACACTCATCATATACCTAAGTGTTGTAACCTACCACACACTACACTCTACCACAACAACCTGCATCACAACACCTCTACAACGTACTACTCTGCAGCACAACATACAACAACACAATGTAACAAGTATTTTAATACTTTTTGCTACTGTTTCCATGGTTAGGTTAATGTAATGCAGTGCAACAGCATCCCTCCCCCTCGCTCTTATCAGTTGAAGCTGCAATAACGTCATTGGTCACCCCGTGGTTTACACAAGTCAAAAGATGTTCATTTTTCACCTCCTTTGTTCCTCACGTCTCTCCTCTCACATCTCTCTCTCACGTCTCTATCAGCATTATAACCTCCAGCTTTTAACATGATAGTTCCTCCCCTTTATATTCTAAGACTATATTATACATTCCATAGATCACTTACCAGTTATATTACCATAACAAACACACTAGACTTCTCCAATACAGGATGTCTCAGAAAAATGTACACACACTGACTTAAAATTTTTTCGTGGAATTCAGTTGATTAAAACTTATATTACATCACCAACGCTTTCCTCACTGTGGCAGACCTTACACATCAACAGATGGGGACATTAATAGTGTCGTAATGCAAATATTCACACTCTTGGCTATATATACTGTATGTGGTTATGTCAGGCCTCACAGTGTGTATTGGTATGGATGAAGGCGCCAGCGTCATCATCGCGTATACGAGAGAAAGTAACTAAGGTGTTTAAATCTTTCTTTCTCCACAGGTCAGTGAGAGTGATGGCGCCTCAACAACAAGCGTCCCCCTCAACACCCGCCACAGTTGCCTCCCCGTCAGCACCTCCTCTACCCTCCACCTCCACCGCTCTCCCAGGTCTGTCTTTAACACCTTACTACTTTCTTGTAATAATTATAAGTTTGACGTATTCAGGAGGGCATCACATGTAACATGTTCAGAAGGGCCTTACTTGTCTCATGTTTCGTGTCATCAGCCACGTATGTTGCTGTACTGGCAGGTAAACACACCATAATACTTATGTGTGATGATGTGTATCTTATGGTAATGCTAAGTCATATCTGTACAGGTAACACGTTGTAAGATCAGGTAGTACTGCTCACAATACTAAACCCTCATTCTCCCTAGTTGTGTATAATTGAGTAAGTCTCCCCTCCCCCTATACCATTACTTAAGATCAGAATTGTGGGAAAAAATGGAACTCGTTTTGTTCTTGACAGAGAGGACAACGTTGGACTTTTGGTCGAAATATCACAGGGTTACGACATTAACAGCCTGTGGGCTCCCTCCGCCTCCTCCACCACAACTACTTCCTGTACCACATCGCTTCTATCACACCACTACTACCTTATTACCACACTCTGTCACCACCACCCCAGCACCACACTACCAACACCATCCCTGCTACAACACCACTACTACCACATCACTCCACCTACCACACCACCACCACCACCGCACCTACCACACATACCCGGCCTCCCTGGTATATGCCTCACAGTCCTGACACACAGCTCGTTAACTCCGGGTTTGGTTGTGGTGT
>NW_024741901.1:22822056-22829556 GCF_018991925.1 Homarus americanus | reverse complement strand
CGGTCGACCTTGCTGCTGTGACGGTCGACCTTTCAGCTGTGACGGTCGACCTTGCTGCTGTGATGGTCGACCTTGTTGTGGTGACGGTCGACCTTGCTGCTGTGACGGTCGACCTTAGCAGTTGTGACGGTCGACCTTGCTGCCGACGGTCGACCTTAGCTGCAGACGGTCGACCTTCTGCCGATGGTCGACCTTTGGCGGACGGTCGACCTGCTGCTGTGACGGTCGACCTGGTGACGGTCGACCTTGCTGCTGTGACGGTCGACCTTGCTGCTGTGACGGTCGACCTTGCTGCTGTGACGGTCGACCTTGCTGCTTATGTTAATGTGTTCTGCTTATCTTGCCCCCAGAGTCTTAGGTTAGGTCAGGTCAGGTCATCTTGGCTGTTACTTAACGCTCAGTTGACTTTTTTCTATAACTTATCATAACACTACCTACACAAACCTAACCTAAGTAAATCAACCACTAACGAATTATTCAGGAGGATATACTGTACGTGTTACTAAACGAACAAAAATGGTTATCCAGCATCCGTGTAGTGAGAGAGGCGGCAGAGATGACAAAAAATGGCGAATATGCTCAAAGCTCCGCCTACTTGTTATGACGTAGCTCCGCAGAGGTTTATGATTGGCTGACAGGGGCTATTGAGGAAGCCCTTAGGTTATGCACACACACACACCAAGGCACTATTGACCGCATCAATCATTTAAGGGTTAATTAGAAGACGTCTTAACTACCAAATCAGAGTCACGTTCATCCCGAGAAAAACTATAACCAGCAATTGTATCGTTTATAGATAGTTTTGACAAATGTAAGTAAATATAGACTTGATAATATTTGTTTAGCTTCAACAGTTACAAGAGACGGGAGCGTTAACTGTCCATCATTAGTGTTGTGAAATATAACTTTGTTTTTCTAGTAATGCTCCGTAACAGATCTTACAACTTGAGGTATTTACCGGTGTGAGTGTTTGTGTTGACAGTCTTAGATAATTATACAGACTTGCCTTGACTACACCCAGGCATTTTACAGTGTATCTGCCTTGACTACACCCAGGCATTTTACAGTGTATCTGCTCTTTGACTACACCCAGGCATTTTACAGTGTATCTGCCTTGACTACACCCAGGCATTTTACAGTGTATCTGCCTTGACTACACCCAAGCATATAACAGTGTATCTGCCGTGACTACACCCAGGCATTTTAGAGTGTATCTCCTGAAAGCCTGACGATTATTATGAACCTTACGGACTACTATAGGAAATGTTCAACATGGCACCAGCCCTGGACACGTGGTTGGGTCCCTCCGCTGCTGCATCAAACTCCGTGTTTGGATGATAGAACACAACACATACTGCACTGTGTGTGGGTCCTGTGCCAGGTTCAGGAGGTACAGTACTGTTCTTCCCTGCAGGAGTGAGACCAGTGGCCAGGCTCACAGGTGCTGAGACAAGGTTCACAGGTGCTGAGACAAGGTCTACAGGTGCTGAGACAATTAAGGTTCACAGGTCCCTCAGCGTCTCGTGGTCCAGAACATCACTGAGGTTTAAACAATGTGTCTATACCAAACCGGTTTACCATTTTCGGGTCTTCCCCGTCGGACTGAGGTGACCCGCTGCCACCACCCACACACTGTAACTACGCCACACACACACACACACACACACACACACACACACACACACACACACACACACACACACACACACACACTGCTTCTGGCCGAGCTATAAGTAAAAGTTTGCTGTAGAAATTTCAGGTTTGGTTTGGTTAGGTTAGCTTTAATTTAACTTTGTTAAATTTGGTTAGCATTAACTTAGGTTTAGTTAGATTTGGTTAGCATTAGGTTAGGTTTGGTTAATCTGCTCAGCTAGTTTCAGCTTTTACCTGCGATCAAGTAGCGCACCAAATTGTTTCCGGGATTCAGCCTAGAAGTATGACGTCACTATAAGTCGTGGGTTACGTCACATAACACTCGCTACTGAGCAAGTTTTAATAAAGGTAATGTGAACAGTGTATTGTGGCTCATAAGTTACCAATACATACTGCTGACCCCGACCTGACCTGACCTGACCCATCCCACCCCATCCCAACAGATGCCCAGATGTCTTGTAATGTCAGTGGACGTGAGAGTGACCTGGACTCTCTTCTGCCTCGGTGAGCGTGGTGAGGGAGGAACCACTAGCGGCTCACTTGTTGTCTTATCGCTTTCCCTTATAACCACATCAGTTGACAGCCAGAGAGAGCCAGGAGACAGGGCCAGGGAGAGCCAGGAGACGGCCAGGGAGACCCAGGAGACAGGGCCAGTGAGAGACGGAGACAGGGCCAGGGAGACACTGGAGACAGGGCCAGGGAGAGCCAGGAGACGGCCAGGGAGACCCAGGAGACAGGGCCAGTGGTGAGAGACGGAGACAGGGCCAGGGAGACACTGGAGACAGTATTATGTAGATCAGTACGTAAAACAATTGAGGAGAAAGGGAGGTTGACCCTCTGGCACACACTCAGGCAGACTCCAGCAACACACTCAGGCAGACTCCAGCAACACACTCAGGCAGACTCCAGCAACACACTCAGGCAGACCCAGCAACACACCTAGGGCAGACTCCAGCAACACACTCAGGCAGACTCCAGCAACACACCAAGATACTGAGAACAGTTTAAAGTATATCTGTTAGGGCTGGCTCTGTCGTCTGGCACTACGGTATATAAGATGCAGTCACACACAACGTAATTTGATAATGATATGTAACTGTCGTATACCATAAAGCTACTTACAATTTGTCAGGTGACTGTCGTGTTGTAGGGCAAGTCTGTGTGTGTGTGTGTGTGTCAACCATCTGCTGCTAACATTGTGTCATAGAGGAATATGCTCGCTCCCGTGACTTCTTTTTCCATAGTGCTGTTTTTTGCAACCAACAGAGAGAGAGAGAGAGGTGGGGGTATAAGAAAGACTTGTCACCTCTCTGGTTCATAAGTTTGGTTCTGTTCTAGTGCTCTCCTTCAACACCAGACCAGAAACCTTACACCATCATCACTACTACCGTCACCACCTGCCCTTAACACCTTCACTACAGGGGCACCACTTTTAATATGTTATTTTATCTAACACCAGACGATTTTATTAATCTCAAAGGCAACACCGTACACAAGGGATTAAAAAGTTCAACTTGTGGTGACAGAAGAAAAATAGTGTTGAGATCAGTACACGCCGCGGGATGAAGCAGTGCACCAGCCCAGGCAGTACAATAACAGATGCGTGAGTGACCATTGACAAAAGTTTACAGGTGTTGCAGCTTTAGGCAACGTTTGTTCTGTTGTGGTGCAAATACAGTGACAAGTATCTGGGTTAACTGTGACGAGAAAATGAACTAATTTAAGACACTTGAAGCTGAACAAACGACCCAGTTGACAGAGATCAAAATTGGTTTTTGTACACGTTAAAATGAAGAGGGAAGTTATTGTTAGTCATGCTGGAAGTGTGTTGACATGTTTGGTCATCTAACTACCGAGCCATATTTAAAGTTCCCTCAGCCCTCTACTGTTGGCCGGGCTGAGGTCCTGTGAACTATGACTGAGCATGATGAAGCAACTATAATGTTTACTCCCGACACACACACACACACATCACCTCGGTTTTGTTCCACCTGTAGTCAGAAAGTAAAGTATTCTGACGGGTATCTTAACCACGAGAATACGTAACATATACAGGAAAGATTATCCACCTTTATTTATTTCATCTGATGCTTTAAACACCTTAACACTATATGGAGGGGTTAGGTTAGGTTAAATATTTTGTTGGATCCCCTCACCCGGGCCAGATGTGGGGAAGTGTGACACTACCAAACACGGCAAGTTTCCTCGGGGAGCCAAGTGCTCTCCTGCACTAACACTGGACAATAAAGGTCATACCAACTTAACAAAAACCTGCCCAACGTCCCAAACAGAAGCTGATGTGTGGGTGAAAATGAGAAATTAAAAGACTCCTTAAATACTGACAGTCATGGGTAAGACTGATGTTAAAACTGATAGTCATCGTCCAGTTAATATTTACTTTTAATATCTGAATAATCTACAAACTGTGTATTCTTTTTTATGCGAAGTAAAGAATTGTTTAATGAACTACTCTTACTACTACTTGTTAATGAGTATGTTGTGATTTAAAATACGCATCGTATGGAACCAAACAGTTTTCCTGGCCCTTGGTGCTGAACATCGACCATACGCGGAGAAACCCGGTCGGCCGCCACCTCGTCCAGTTTTTGTATAGTATTCCACCTCTATTTCATTGTTGAGTTATTTTGTACTTACGTCCCAAAATACTGAACCTTTAGCTTCTTACCAGGCGGAGATACCATCATGACCCAACTCTCACGATATAATTTTTCAGCTTAAAGATCGTCCTTGTAGAGGTTTTGAAACAAGAAAGATTTTTGTAATGGCGCTCCGTGTGGACCAAGGACGAGAGGCTTGAGCAACTGATCGTCGTCCGCGCCCCAGCGTTCCCCAAACACTTCCGCATGTTTTTTGTGGAGCCAGAGTAATGCTCACACACACACACACACACACACACACACACACACAGTCTCCAAGAGTCCAGCACAATGGCAGAAATAACCTGTGGACAGGTATCGTTAACCTTGATGCACCACACCAACCTAACTTAAGTCTACACGGGTGAGTTATGTCGTGTATCGTCCTTCACACCTGTGTTATCTAACATAACTTAAGTACACTACACACTTATAGCAGCCATATAAGTACACTACACACTTATAACGGCCACGTAAGTACACTACACACTTATAACGGCCACGTAAGTACACTAAAAACTTGTTACAATAAAATATTAAAGCCATTAGTCTTAAATTCTTAACTCAAATCACGTTTTCCACTCAGCCCTTGGGAGACTGACTTAACTCTGTGAGTCCTGTGGTTAAAACATGACCATCAAAGGGTTAAATCATGACCATCAGGGGTTAAATCATGGCCATCAGGGTTAAATCATAGTCGTCAAAGGGTTAAATCATAGTCGTCAGCGGGTTAAATCATCGTCGTCAGGGTTAAATCATCGTCGTCAGCGGGTTAAATCATAGTCGTCAGCGGTTAAACTTAGTCGTCAAGGTTAAATCATCGTCGTCAAAGGGTTAAATCATCGTCGTCAAAGGGTTAAATCATCGTCGTCAAAGGGTTAAATCATCGTCGTCAAAGGGTTAAATCATGGCCATCAAAAGGTTAGTTTTTATTACCACGATAATAGTAGTTTTGAGTCACTTGGCTTAACAACAGATGACCTACAGTATATATGTTCAGTAATTATTGTTGTTCATTATTGATCACTAATGGACTACAGTTGTTATAGAATTCTTGAAGTGTTCGGCCGTAATAAAGAGTTTGTCCCTACTGAGTGTGTGTATACTGAGTGTGTATACTGAGTGTGTATACTGAGTGTGTATACTGAGTGTATACTGAGTGTGTATACTGAGTGTGTATACTGAGTGTGTATGAGGTACTGAGGATATTGAGTGATACTGAGGTGTGTATACTGAGTGGTATAATTTCGAGTGTATACTGAGTGTGTACTGAGTGTGTGTATACTGAGGTGGGTGTATACTGAGGTATACTGAGTGTGTATACTGAGTGTATACTGGGTGTGTGTATACGATACTGAGGTGTGTATACTGAGTGTGTATGAGTGTGTCTGGATGATACGATGTGTGTATACTGAGTGTGTATACTGAGTGTGTATACTGAGTGTGTATACTGAGTGTGTGTATACTGAGTGTGTATGTGTAGAGACTGAGTGTGTATATCATGTGTATACTCAGCGTGTGTATACTGAGTGTGTGTATATCTGAGTGTGTATACTGAGTGTATACTGAGTGTGTATACTGAGTGTGTATACTGAGTGTGTATACTGAGTGTGTATACTCATGTGTGTATACTCAGTGTATACTGAGTGTGTATACTGAGTGTGTGTATACTGAGAGTGTGTCTGTACTGAGTGTATACTGAGTGTATACTGAGTGTATACTGAGCGTGTGTATACTGAGTGTGTATCGAGTGTGTATACCAGCGTGTGTATACTGAGTGTGTGTATACTGAGTATACTGAGTGTGTGTATACTGAGTGTGTATACTGAGTGTGTATACTCAGTGTGTATACTGAGTGTGTATATTGAGTGTGTGTATACTGAGTGTGTTATACTGAGTGTGTATACTGAGGTGTATATTGAGTGTGTATACTCGAGTGTGTATTTGAATGTGTGTATACCAGCGGGTGTATACTGAGTGTGTATACTGAGCGGGTGTATACTGAGTGTGTATACTCAGCGTGTGTATACTCAGCGGGTGTATACTGAGTGTATACTGAGCGTGTGTATACTGAGAGTGTGTCTGTACTGAGAATCTGCCCGTGCTGAGAGTGTGTCCGTACTAAGAGTGTGTCCGTTCTAAGAGTATGTTCGTTCTAAGAGTGTGTCCGTACTAAGAGTGTGTCCGTTCTAAGAGTATGTTCGTTCTAAGAGTGTGTCCGTAGTAAGAGTGTGTCCGTACTAAGAGTGTGTTCGTTCTAAGAGTGTGTCCGTAGTAAGAGATGTTCGTTCTAAGAGTGTCCGTACTAAGAGTGTGTCCGTACTAAGAGTGTGTTCGTTCTAGTAGTGTGTCCGTGCAAGAGTGTGTCCGTTCTAAGAGTGTGTCCGTACTAAGAGTGTGTGTCCGTTCTAAGAGTGTGTCCGTTCTAAGAGGTGTCCGTACTGAAGAGCGTGTCCGTTCTAAGAGTGTGTCCGTTCTAAGAGTGTGTCCGTTCTAAGAGTGTCCGTTCTAAGAGTGTGTCCGTTCTAAGAGTGTCCGTTCTAAGAGTGTGTCCGTTCTAAGGAGTGTCCTGCATGTGAATTCTGCTACAATTATTTCGGCTCGTTGAAATGTGACAAATAAGGAACAAAAATAACCTGTGTTGCTTCATGTGTACAGGACTCTGGGTAATCTCTGGGTGTTATCTTTAAGACCTTCTCAGTGTTATCTTTAAGACCTTCCTGGGTGTTATCTTTTTAAGACCTTCTCTGTGTTATCTTTTTAAGATCTTCCTGGTGTTATCTTTAAGACCTTTCCTGTGTGTTATCTTTAAAGACTCTTCCTTGTGTGTTATCTTTAAGACCTTCCTGTGTGTTATCTTTAAGACCTTCCCTGTGTGTTCTTTAAGACCTTCCTGTGTGCCTAAGATTCCTGGTGTTATCTTTAAGACCTTCCTGGGTGTTATCTTTAAGACCTTCCCTGGTGTTATCTAAGACCTTTCCCGTGTGTTATCTTTAAGACCTCTGTGTGTTATCTTTGAAGACCTTCCCTGTGTGTTATCTTTATAAGACCTTCCTTGTGTTATCTTTAAGACCTTCCCTGTGTTATTTTTAAGACCTTTTCCCTGTGTGTATCTTTAAGACCTTCCTGTGTGTTATTTAAGATCTTTCCCTGGGTGTCTAGACCCACACCTCCTGTTCTCAATATCACC